>NC_142875.1:86087105-86244736 GCF_051225735.1 Oryctolagus cuniculus
ATGGGCTTCACCCTGGGGAAGGGGTGGGCGTGGTGCACACCGGGCCTTCTCACCAGGCTCCACAGCTGGGCCCCACCCGGGCACTGTGAGGACTTGGAAACAGCACGTGGAAATTACGAGGCTGGGACATGAGAATGGCAGACGGTGCGCGCCCTGGGACTGGGGCCGTGTCCGCGCTTCCTTGTGAATGACACGGTCCTGCTTTGGAAGGCGAGCAGACGCTGCTGCCCCCTTTCTACAGAGCCCCCCAAGCTGCCACTGCAGAGGCTGCAGGCGCTCCAAAGTGCGGGGGCCCAGGAGCTCTGCACGGGTGGTTGGTCACCGTGCCTTGGTAGGCAGGTGTTTTCCTGTCACCAGCACGACCTGGCCCCAGGAGACCATTCTGGGCTGGTGCTGCAGGCCCAGAGGTAAAAAGGGAGCAATGTCCCTGCCACTGCGAGCCTGGTCTTGGCGCGTCCACTGACACCACCACGCTGGATCGAGAGGACGATGTGTAGTTAGCACTGTGTTCCAGCTGCTCCTGCTGTGCTCTCTCCCAACAGCTACCAGATCATGCTGGACTGCTGGCACAAAGACCCAAAAGAAAGGCCCAGGTTTGCAGAGCTTGTAGAGAAACTCGGCGATTTGCTGCAAGCGAATGTTCAGCAGGTAAAGGTAGACCATCAGAAGGCCAGATGCCTTTGACCGACAGTCCGCGGGCTGTTTTACTCGCTTGTTGTCGTTCTGAGCACCATTAGCAGAATAGCTGAAATCAGCAGTGTAAAAAAAATGTATGCGTGTATGTGCAAAATTCTCTTCTCAAAACCCAACTACGGTGGATGTTGTGGTTCGGCAGGCTAAGCCACTGCTTGCAATGCCCACATCCCATATCAGAGTGCCTGGGATAGAGTCCTGCTTCCACCTACTGATCCGGTTTCCTGACAAATGCTCCCAGCAGGCAGCAGATGATGGCCCAAGTACCTGAGTTGCTGCCATCCACATGGGAGAACTGCATAGAGTTCCCGGCTCCTGGCTTCAGCCTGGCCCAGCCATGGCTGTTGCATTCTTTAGGGAGTAAACCAGTGTTAGGAAGATCTCTCTCTCTCTCCTCTCTTTCTCTCTCGCGCTCTCTCTCTGTCTTTCTCTCAATCTCTTCGTCACTCTCTCTCCATCTGCCTCTCACATACATAAACAGATAAATCTTTGAAACACGCATACGGAACCAAGATGTGTAAATGGCGTAGCAGAAGTTGAGCGAGTGCTTCCCAGGAACGGGGTGAAGGAGGACTTGTGTGACTGGAGCTGTGTCTCTGCTGTTTCAGGGTGGGAAAGACTACATCCCCCTCAATGCCATCCTGACCGGAAGCAGTAAGTTTCCGTACTCCGCTCCTGCCTTCTCCCAGGACTTCTTCAAGGAGGGCGTGTCGCTTCCCGGGTTTGATTCAGGAAGCTCTGATGATGTCAGGTAAGATTTCTTTCCCCAGCTTTAATTACTGAATTTTCAAGCCTGCCAAATGATAGTAATAAAAAATAAATGAAGAACTGTGTAACAGTCACCTTTATGCCCACCTCTGTGTCCAACCCTTGCAGCCATTCGGCCCTGTTATGTTTATATACTCTAAATATCTGTGCATTTTATAAAGAACATTAGGCATTTCCAACACTTTAGTCTTAACTATTTTTGGTGTGTTTTTGCCAGAAGAGAATTCCATGTAGCTGCATCAAAATTATCACACTAAAGTAATTCCTAATATCATCTATTCAGATTTTTAAAATTTCTGCCAAACATTTTTATATTTCTTTTAAAAACAACAAGAACCCAATAGAGAGTAACACAGGGTATTTTCTGAGGTTTCTTTAGTCTATCTTATTTGAAAATCATTCCTCTTCTTCCCCCCCTCCCCCCATGACATTGATCTTTTTAGATGAAATTAAATAAACAGGGGCCGGTGCTTTGGTATAAAAGGCTAAGCCTCCGCCTGCAGCGCCAGCATCCCATATGGGCACTGTTTCAAACCCGCACTGCTCCACTTCCCATCCAACTCCCTGCTAATGGCCTGGGAAAGCTGCGGAGGATGGCCCAAGTCCTTGAGCCCCTGCACCTGGGTCGGAGACCCAGAGGAAGTTCCTGGCTCCTGGCTTCAGCCTGGCCAAACCCCGGCCATTGCAGCCATTTGGGGAGTGAGTGAACCATCAGATGGACAGTGTCTCTCTCTCTCTGTCCCCCCTTCTTTATTTCTTTCTTTCAAATAAATAAATAATCTTTAAAAATTAAATAGACAAAAAAGGCTCTTTTTTCTTGTCAAGCAAATGAATATGCTCACGTTACTGCAGAGGAAATTGGAGAAGGGGCAAGGGGACAAATATTCATGGTGGGCACCCCCTGCCCCCGCCAGCCATGGACCTGTCGTCACACTTGCGTTGACCACACGCAGCCCCGGCGGTAACACAGGCACACGCTGTGCTCAGGCACTGCCCTGGGCTCTGTGCTTTCATCAGCTCCTTTGGTCCCCAGAAGTCTCGTGAAGTAGAGATTTTTCCTGTTACACATTCAGCATTAAGGCTCCAAGGAGGAGAGCTTGCCAAAACAGCGTGGCTAGGGATGGCAGAACGAAGCTTCCAACTCAGCAGTTCTGACCGTCTCTCGCTGCACCCCAGGCAATCCGGACACCCTTGAGGACTTCTAGACTGCCCTGCAGGCCTGCCAGCATCTTTGTCTGCAGTGGGCACAGCGCTCGGCCTTGACCTTGACCGCCCCCTGGGGAGGCAGGGGAGAACTGCAGCCTGGTGTGACAGCCGTCCCGTGGGCAGCCCAGACTTATCCGTGCTCTTGCTTCACAGGCAGCCCAAGAGGCCGGAGCACATGAGTCAGCCTTTTTTTTTTTAAATATGAGGAAGCTATCTTGGATAACCTGGATTAGCAAGGTCTGATTCGGCTGGTGATGGGAGTGGTGTGGAGTGGCGTGGAATGTCCAGGTTACACGGGCCCTGCTAATATGTTGCTCAGTCTTTGATGCTTGCCTAAAGAAATTTGGCCTTCCAAGGATGACAGAGTATCAGCTGGCCTGGTGGGTAACCTGCTCTGCCACTCTTTCCTAAATAGATCATCAACAAAACTCAGTGGGTACTTACAGAGAAATCATGTACATAACTACCCATTTCTCCCACTCTGCAGTCACGGAACAACATACAAGTGCAGCCCCAGCACTTCACAATACCTTTTTTTAAGATTTATTTATTTATTTGAAAGGCAGAGTTACAGAGAGGCAGAGGCAGAGAGAGAGAGAGAGAGGTCTTTCATCTGCCGGTTCGCTCCCCAAATGGCCACAATGGCCGGAACTGAGCCAGGGGCCAGGAGTTTCTTCCGGGTCTCCCATGCAGGTGCAGGCATGCAGGCACCCAAGCACTTGGGCCGTCTTCTGCTTTCCCAGGCCATAGAAGAGAGCTTGATTGGAAGTGAAGCAGCCGGGACTTGAACCGGCGCCCATCTGGGATGCCAGCACTGCAGGCGGCAGCTTTACCTGCTACGGCACAGCACCAGCCCCCCACAATACCTTTCAGTTAGCTGTGCTACAAGCTTGGCAGGCCGTTTTATGTGTGACCTCACAGCCTTTTAGGAAGTAGGCAGTGGTAAGATTGCTTCCCCGGACATCATTTCTCTGTTGTCCACCGCAGGCGCGTTCAGAACACGTGAGGTCTCAGGTCTCTTGGTGGCCTGATGCCTTCTGATTCCACAAGGGACCAGTGTGGGACCCTCTGGGGTTTTGCTCAACATCACGGAATGTGAATTAGCAGCCGCGGGAGGAAGTTGCATTGCCCTGAGGATTCCCAGGGGCCCACCACTGGGAAACGTGAGCCTTGGGGGAGTTCAGCGGCGCCTTCTGGCGTTTCGGTTCGTCTTCTTGGGCCCTGGAGCCCCAGGTCTCCTGACTCATCCCGGCTGGTACACTCTCCCAAGCTGGCTGTTCTCTCTGCTTCCTTGTTAGATACGTGAACACTTTCAAGTTCATGAGCCTGGAGAGAATCCAAACGCTGGAAGAACTTGCGCCACACACCACCTCCGTGCTTGACGTAAGTTGTGAACTGAAGCTTCTCGAGGCCCCTCAGAACCCTCAGCCGGCATCCACCCAGATCCCAGCTGCAGGAGTCCCCGAGGGCCGGCCACCGGCGGCCAAGCCAGCACTGTCGGCAGACCAACAGCTGGACTTTGCTCTGCCGAGCTCATCTGAAAGTAGAATTTCATGGTTTGAAGATGACCCAGAATTCCCCTCAAGACCCAGGACCTTGCCTGGTAGGAATTAGACCCTCGGTAAACTCATACATGTTTCTAAGCCTTTGGGCGATCAGTGATGCCTCCTTGCTTTCAGAGTAATAGAGGAAGAACTCTTGGCTGTGTGAGTAGCTAGGCCTTGAGATGTAAGCGGGAGTTCACTCTGAATAGCCACCTACAATCTGGTAGGTTTCTACCTAGGCTTTCGGCCCTGGCTCTGTGTCTCAACCAGCTCTTCCCTTGAAATCCCTGGGAGAGGAGAGGAGGGGTGGGCAGGAGCACACTGCTGCTACTGCGCATGCTCACACTCGGCCTGTGGCCCCTGGAAAAGCACGGGGCCATGACCTGACAGCAGGTTAGAAACACCGACCCTCGGGACCTGCTCCGCCTTGCCACAGATCCCCAGGGGACTCCCGTGCAATTGAAAGTCGGAGAAGTGCTGATCTTGACCATGGCCCGCAAAGGGACTGGAAGACAGCCACAATGCAGAGATCATCACCACAGCTGATACAGCCTTGGGAGAAGCAACAGCCACCCGTTAAAAAACCCCAGAGTGGGCAGTGAGCCCAGCAGTTAAGATGCCCGTGTGCCACATCAGAATGCCTGCCTCTGGCTTACTGGTGGGCGGCAGTGAGGGTTCAAAGCACTGGTCCCTGCCACCCATGTGGAACAAATGCACTGAGTTCCCAGCACCCCGTTTCAGTCCCAGCCAGGGACTGGTTCAGGCATCTGGGGAGTGAATCAGCAGAGGCGCACTTACTCTGTCTCTCCTCTCCCTCTCTCTCTCTCTCTCTCTAATAAGTGTTTTAAAAAATTTCTGGCCGGGCTGGTGTTGTGGAGCAGCAGATTAAGCCGCCACCTACAACGTCAACATCCGTGGTCCCGGGGCACTGATTTGAGTCCTGGCTGCTCCGCTTCCTGTCCAGCTCCCTGCTAATGTGCCAGAGAAAGCAGATGGCCAGGTGCTTGGGCCCCTGCTTCCCGTGGAAGACTTGCATGGAGCTCCTGGCTCCTGGCTTCAGCCTGGCCCCGCTCCAACATCCTGGGCATTTGGGGAGGGAATCAGTAGATGGAAGATGTTCTCTCTCTCTCTCTCTCTCTCTCTCTCTCTCTCTCTCTCTCTCTGTAATTGCCTTTCAAGTCCAAGGAGATAAAACTGAGAAGAACACGGAAGGTATCTTGTAACCTTAAACCCCACCCCAACACAGGGGTGAATTACGACGGCTGTTTTGTTTGCTCCGGTGTTTGCTGGCCTTTGAGAACATTGCATATAGCCCAGTGAGGTCCCTGAAGGCTGGTGGGAGCCCTATGAACCCACTTACCGGAGCACGCTGTGTTAACAGAGTAATGAAGAATCTGCGTGACACTCGATGCCAGAGGTGAACCCGTGAGAAAATGTAATTGCTGCATACAGTGACTAAGGAGGGCCTGAAAATGCCACAGAATCTTCAAGAAAAAAAATTGAACCATCTCTTTATAATTTCCTAGAACTTTTATGGATCAGGCTCCCAAATAATATAGCATTGGCACTGGTGTTCTGCTGCAGCATGGTTAAACCAACCATAGCTTAAGATACCAGCATCCCGTATAAAGGTGCCGGTTTGAGGGGCCAATGCTGTGGCGCAGTAGGTTAAGTCTCCACCTGCAGTGCTGGCATCCCATATGGACACTGGTTCGAGTCCTGGCTGCTCCTCTTCTGATCCGGCTCCCTGCAAATGGCCTGGGAAAAGCAATGAAATATGGCTCAAGTCCTTGAGACACATGGGAGACCCAGGGGAGGCTCCTGGCTTCAGCCTGGCCTAGCCCTGGCTGTTAGAGTAGTTTGGGGAGTGAACCAGCGGATGGAAGATTCTCCCTCTCTATCTCTTTCTTTCTTTCCTCTCTGGATCTCTGCCTTTCAAATAAATAAATAAATCTTTAAAAAGAGAAAGAAGAGGCTGGCGCTGTGGCTCAATAGGCTAATCCTCCACCTTGTAGCGCCGGCACACCGGGTTCTAATTCCGGTCGGGGCGCAGGATTCTGTCCCGGTTGCCCCTCTTCCTGGCCAGCCCTCTGCTATGGCCCGGGAGTGCAGTGGAGGATGGCCCAAGTGCTTGGGCCCTGCACCCCATGGGAGACCAGGAGAAGCACCTGGCTCCTGGCTTCAGATCAGTGCGCCAGCCGTGGCAGCCATTGGAGCGTGAACCAATGGCAAAAGGAAGACCTTTCTTTCTGTCTCTCTCTCTCACTGTCCACTCTGCCTGTTTAAAAAAAAAAAAAAAAAAGAGAGAGAGAGAGAGAAGAGGTGCCAGTTTGAGTCCCAGAGGCTCTACTTCCAGATGGAGCTCCTGGATCCTGGCTTCTGTCTGCCCCCAGCCCTGGCCTTTGCGGGCATTTGGGGAGTGAGTGAACGAGCACATGGAAGATGCCTCTCTGTCTCTCCCTCTCTGTCACTCTTTCCAAATAAGTAAATCTTCAAAAACAATAATAAAGCAGACTCATAGCCAAAAGTAGTTTTCTTGCACTTGCACAGTGATCGGCACTAAACATAATCTGTGGACAGTGCTAACCTGCTGCTGTGATTTAGATTCATCCGCTTCACCTCCATGCACCAGGAGTAGGCATTTCTTGTCGCTCGCCAAGTTCCTATTTGCAATCTGGAGAAAGTGCTTTGTCTCAGTAGGGAGTGTGGACATCAGAGGCTCATCGCGATATCACTCCCGAGACTGGGCAGGGGCGCTGCGGGGGCCAGGCCAGACCATAACCTTTCCCCCCCTCCCTCCCTCCCGCCAGGATCATCAGGTGGACAGTGGCACACTGCTGGCCTCCCCGCTGCTGAAGCGCTTCACCTGGACTGAAAGCAAACCCAAGGCCTCGCTGAAGCTCGAGTAAGGACGCCGGGCCTCCTCTCTGTGACCCGATGGTGGAGGGGACTGCCGGAGGCTGCGGGGCACAGGGCTGCAGGGGGCTCTCTCAGGGCCGTGGGCAAGAGGGGCTATCTCAGGGCCGAGGGCAGGAAGGCTGCAGGGGGCTATCCCAGAGCTACTTGCCCTCCTCAGCTGTGGCTTTCAGGCATCGCAGAAAAGCACTTCCCCTCCAAAGCGCAGCAACAGGGCATGAAGTCAGGCAAGCGAACGCCGAGCTCAGGGAGACAAGCCTGGGGCTTAGGAGAGAAATGCTGCAGAACATTCCTGCAGGCACGGGCGGCCGGGGTCCGGCTGTGCAGGGCGCACAGGGCCTCCGAGGAACAGAGCCTGCAGCTGAGCTAGCAGAGGGAGGTGGGCTCCCGGCAGGTGAGAAGGTTTGTGCGAGAGGAGTCCCAGGGCTCCTCGGGGCCGAGAATCCGCCCTCCTGCCCCCTGTTGGATTCTGGCACCCTTCTCTCACTTGAGCATATCTCCCCCTCCCCGCCGTGGTCAAACCTCCCCACCAGAATGACTCTGGCTCCTGCTGTGAGCTCCACGGACCCCCGCGGGTGTCACTTCAGAGAAGCGGGGTCAGCCCGGCCCAGCCCCAGCCATGGTCGTTTGGAGAGCGGCCCAGCCCCAGCCATGGTCGTTTGGAAGGCAGCCCCGTTCTCTCTCGTTTGTGCCTCTCTCTGTAACTCCGCCTTTCCAATGAATGCGTACAGCCTTTAAAAATAAAAAATATAGACCCAACGGTACCAGCCCCTGGGCAATCTAAGTTATGGCAACAGATACATCCGAGTGCCACGACGGACACAATCTGTCACCCGTCAGTAGCTTGGAAAGACAGGGAACGTTCCCAGGTGGTGATCTGCATGTCCGTTCCCTTCTAATGCAAGCATCGTGGCGGGGCCAGGGGTGAGTCCCAGCAGCCTGGAGGACACCATGAGGTGGATGAAAAGCGGAAGGAGGGAAGGAGAACTACCTACCTTGGAACACTCCAGAAAGTGGGTGGGCACCTTTCTCTGGATCTTTGACGAAGGAAAGAAAACTGTAAATTCTATCCCCCCCACGCCCTCCCCCCACTAAGCCCACCAGGCAGCACCTGCTAGGCCTGCCCTGCCTTGCTAACCGGGTCCTGAGGGTCTCCCGCTAAACAAACACTGCCTTCGGAGGTTCTGGGAGGGAATCCAGTGCTGGCGGCTTGTGGCCCCTGGTAGCTTCAGGCACTCCCTGGCTGTGGCTGCACCTCCCTGTGCTGTCTGCCCGTGGTCTTCCCCACTGTGGGAGGTCAGGCATGGCTCTGCCTCCCTCGGCCTTCCTCCTGTAAGGACCTGCGGTGCTCTGTAGGGTCCCCCCAGAGAGTTCTGGGTAAGCTCCTCTGTTCACGATCCAGAGCGCACTCAGACCCTCCGCAGCTTTTGCTCTGTTGCCATAGAAGGTGTCATCACAGGTTCTGTGGATTTGACGTGGGTATTCTGGGGACCACCACAGAAGCTATGCGACCCAAGGGTAGCAGAGATGCCCCCCTCCCGGAGTTACTGCCTGCTGGAATTGTGAATTTTCATTCTCTAACCGTGCCTTCCACCCCCAACCCCTGGGCCGCACCCTTCTACCCGGTGACACCACGCAGGCTTCCGGGAGGTGGCGTCCAGTTTTGGAACGGAGAAAATCTGAGCAGAGGTTGAGATGGGCTCGGGAACCCTGCACACTCCGGGGACGGGCGCCAGCAAAGCACCCACTGAGAAAGCAGAGATTGTGCATTTGTTGTCGGGACACCCATTTTGTACCTACAGCTGATGGTGTTGCTTTTTCTCTCTTCAGCTTGCGAGTGACCAGCAGAAGCAAGGAGTCGGGGCTTTGTGACATCCCCGGGCCACCTGTCTGCCACGCCAGCTGCGGGCACCTCAGCCGAGGCCGGCGCAGGTTCACGTTCGCCAACGCGGAGCTGGAGCAGAAGACGGCTCGCTGCTCGCCGCCCCCCGACTACGACTCGGTGGTCCTGTACTGCACCCCGCCGGTCTAGAGCCCGAGGGGAAGCCTTCCGTCTAGAAGCACATGTGTATTCACACCCCGAAAGCTAGCTTTTGCCAGTATTATGCATATATAAGTTTACACTTTTTCCTTTTCACAGGAGTGAGCTGCTTTTTGTGAGTTTTTAATAGTGCTTTTTTTTTTTTTGGACTAACAAGAATGTAACCCCAGATCAATTAGAGAAATAGTGACAAGTGAGGAACACTACTGCTCAATCCTCATATTACTCGCTGTGTTGGCAAAATCCCTTCGAAGCCCCGTGACGCACCTGCTCCAACCCCTGAGACGTCAGGCACACGCATGCGCTTTGGGGCGTGCACTATGGACGCCGCTGGGCCAGCCCCACAGCCCCGGAGCCAGGGGACAACAAGGCCTGTGCTGGAGGGATCGCTCTCTGGCCGAAACGTGGCCTGTGGAATCCTCTGGGAGGCAGGTGTAAGATGTGGGAGAGAGAAAAGGGGAAAGAGAGAAAAAGGAGGGGAAGAACCAGGAGAGGGTCCAAGATGGAACTAGAGGCATGTCAGGCCCTCGGGTGGCGTCCAGCCACGGCCCCTGTGCCCAGACAGTGCAGCGATAAGGGGACGGTGGCTGGGTTCTGGGAGGCAGGAAAAGGACAAACCGTTTTTGGAACTCAAGTAGATGTCAGAGCTTCGCCTGTGGGAACAGGTCTGTGCCCGCTTGCACACGTGGCCTGTTTCGAGTTTTAGCACTGAGGATGGCGGGTGGGCTCCTCTGGCGGATACACTGGGAACTTAGCAGGGCTCGGCCTGCTCCGGGCCTCTGCAGCACGCTGTTCAGGAGGAGCCCTGCGGGATTAGTTTGGTTGGCAGGGTTGTCCACTATGGGGCTCAAAGCCATATGTTTAAAAATGACGTCAGATTGTATTTCCAAGATTAATGTATAGTCAAGACACTAGCTTTGTTTCGTGTTCTATCGTTTTGTACAGTTAGCTGCAAAAGGAAGCTGAGGCGACTGGAGATGCAGTCTTGCAGGGGGTTTTCTCTGGATGAAAACTAGCACAAATGGGGAAAAACAAGGCAGGGCGCAAACTCCGTCTCTATAGCAACCAAACCACCTCAGCAGAAGCGTTGGGACCCGGACGCCCAGGAAGTCAGCCGTACTTCCTTGTGGTCTTACACTAACCTGGAAAGGGTGTGGAGAGCGTTAACCAATGTTCATCAAGCACTTTATGCTCCTGAGGGGGCGGGGGAGGGAGAGGTGAGATGTGATTTATGCAAGGTGTCTCTCCAGCTGGGACCCTGGATAGCGGCTCCTGAGCCATCCCCAGGGGAGGAGACAGCTGTGGACCTTGCCTTGGGGCTGAGGCCGCAGGCAACGGGGGACAGGGTAGCAAAGGGCGCCTGCTCTCTGGGGGGCTCCAGAGCAGCGAGCCCCGGACCTCTCCACCGGCTCTGTGCGATGCTATTTGTACAAGCTGTGGGCTGTGTGTTAGGATGTGTGCAGGCACGGAAGCCAGGCAGGCAGCAGTGACCGCTGCTTCCGAGAGGAGCGTGGGGGACTTGCCTCTGTGCCGGTGAGGTGGCTCTGGGGCCCCAGCTCCCAGGTGACAGAAGACTCCTCCTCCACCTGCCACTTTCTTGTGCAGGTTCTTTGTGGGGAAAGCAGGGCGAGGTAGCACAGGCCCGGCTGAGGCAGTGGGCGCCTAGGGGGGCTTCTCAGGGCCTCCACGGCCAGGCCAGAGGAGGCAGCAAGGCCTCTCCACCAAGAACCAAATTCAAGCAAAATCAGGCCAAGGCCAGAAAGAGAGAAACACCTTTGTTTTTCTTCTTCTTTGCATACACAGAAGCACCTGTGACTACTGGCAGTAGTACAACTAAGATAACCTAGGAGGAGGTTCAACAGAGAGAAACGGAAGAGGACCCGAGTAATTCTCTACTTTTTTTTCAAATCAGATAAGGCTCCAAAAATGAGTGATTACAATAAAAATCTTAGCTACTCATCTGATGTCTTGATTTTAGTCGTCTAATAATCTTAGGAGACCAAATGAGCCAATCTATTAGAATTAGGCTACTCTGCCTCTTCAAAGCCTCGGATTTGTAATCTGCGCGAGTGCATCAGTCAAAAAAAATTTTCCCATCTGGAGTCATAACACAGAAAAATGGAAGCTTGCAGGCATGAGTGTTGCCGAGTTGCACAGTGTTTGCTCGTTAAAACAGTGCTGGCAGTGCAAGTACGAACGGATGGTAATTCCAGAACTGGTGTGCCGTTCAAGACGGAACTGGCTGGCACTAACCAGGAACAGGCACGTCTCTGAACTAGCGTGGGTGGGATGGGACTGACACCATATGCAAGTTTTACATCAAGTTAATCTCAGAAACGATGCTCAGAAAGTAGTTTTAGCCCCTGGGAAAATTCGTCCAAGTCTTGAAACCTGTGCAGCTCTCGCTTGTTTCCCAGCCCATGAGAGTGTCAGACATGACACGGATAACACGTGCCTGCCGCACTCAGATCCAGCCAAGGGGGAGCGCCTCTCTGACCGCAAGTGCTCGTTACCGTTTGTGTACTCGTGGAAGTATGTGTGTCTCTGTGTTTTGTGCATGACTATTTAAGGAAACTGGAATTTTAAAACTACTTTTTATACAAACTAAGAAGATATGCTACAGATATAAGGAAGACATAGTTTGGTTCTACATGTCTAGCCATGATGAATGTATTTTGTATACTATCTTCATATAATAAAATTAACATCCAAAGTTATCTCCAGGTGTTCCTCTTGATCTTGTGAGTGAAAACTGGGTGTCGGTGGGGGCGGTGGACTGGTGTTCTGGGAGAGCTTAAGTACTACACAGTGCAAGAGAGAGAAAGCCAACACAACCAGAGAGGGCAAAGAACTTTCCATCACAAAATGGCTGCACTGAATAATCAGGGTCGTACAAACTGTAAATAAGAAGTAAAACCAGTCTAGGCGGATTGCCCAGAAAACTAGACACTCGAGTGAACAGGATGCTGAAGCCACTGGTGCACACACACAGTGAGTGAGTCCTGGCTGCAAACCGCTGCCCTCCATTCTGGGGGGCGCGGGAGGGGGGGTCCCGACCATAAACAGTTACCGTAATTACAAGGTTTGTGTGTGCGTCCACACGTACGCACGTGCATGTGTCCTGGAGGCTGCCATGCAGGAAACCATAGGACGTAACAGACAAAAGCCTAAAACACGAGGGAAGTACACCAGCTGAGAATTCGGTTTTGTTTTCTGGATTGCATTCCAGGGAGGGAAACAACCGGCGATCACTGGTAGACGTAGAAAAAGTGGCCAACAGCCTGACTTACGGAGTGCTGAGTCTGACCACATCAGCACGGAAACCACATTGCTAGGGGAAGGGTCGGGCCTACTTGCTTCAGGGCAACAAGAAGGAAAGAGGGTAAATGGCCAATTTCAGTAAACTCGTGGCTAACTGAAGAACGTAAGAGATAACTTTATCTGCAGTAGCCTGAAATCCTTCTAAAACCTCGGTTTCCCTAACACTCATTTGGACAATGATTTGAAGAATGCTTGAGGAATCAGTGTCACATCACAGGTCAGAAATTTTCTCACGACTCCGGAAACTGATGGTGCATTGGGGAATTCTTTCTTTCTTCCTTTCTTTTTCTTTTTTCTTTTTTTTTCTTTTTTTTTTTTTTTTCTGCAGGAGGATAGCCTAGTATGGTTAATGGACTCCTCAATGTTAAAACACATTTTCAGATTCTTGGGTCTCACAGGTCAGGAAACTGAAAAAAATATATCCTGGTTCCAACACAGTGATGACCAAGCTTCTGTGAGTATTTTGTGAAAGAGGAGCATTTTAGGGAGGAAAAAGCAAAATGCAAACAATGTATTACAACCCTAACTGGATGCCATGGACGGGACGCTGCATTTCCTGATGTGGGTGGTGCTGCCCATGTGTGTTCACTGTGTGAGAAGCCACTGTGCTGGACACTCGTGTGAACTTTTGTGCGTGCTCACACCCTGGAGCTCCGCAGAAGAATCACGGAAATGCATATGAGAAACTCTGCATTTCAAAACTTTTTGCAGTGGCCGGCGCCACGGCTCAGTAGGCTAATCCTCCACCTAGTGGCACTGGCACACCGGGTTCTAGTCCCGGTCGGGGCGCCAGATTCTGTCCCGGTTGCCCCTCTTCCAGGCCAACTCTCTGCTGTGGCCAGGGAGTGCAGTGGAGGATGGTCCAGTGCTTGGGCCCTGCACCCCATGGGAGACCAGGATAAGTACCTGGCTCCTGCCTTTGGATCAGCGTGCTGTGCTGGCCGCAGCGCGCCAGCCATGGCGGCCATTGGAGGGTGACCCAACGGCAAAGGAAGACCTTCCTCTCTGTCTCTCTCTCTCACTGTGCATTCTGCCTGTCAAAAATAAAAAATAGAAAAAAACTTTTTGCACCAAAATAATCTTTTGATTTCATTGTCCATGAACTTCTTGAAGTCCCCCGTAGGCAGTGTATGTGAATGTATGTTGTCCTTTTTATGCAGAGTTTTTCTGATTGACACATAATCGTACATATTTAGGATGCATACTGTCATACTTCCAGACATGCGCACAACGTGAAATGATCAAATGGGAGTTGTTAGTATGCCTATCACCTTAAACATTTGTCATTTGTTATAAGAATATCAAAGATTCTCTTTTAGCTTTTTTATAAAAGATTTATTTATTTATTTGAGAGGCAAAATTACAGAGAGAAGGGGTGAGAGATGAGAGAGAGAGACAGAGAAAGAATCTTCCATCTGCTGTTCACTCCCCATATGGTTGCAACTGCAAAGGCTGAGCTGACCCAAAGCCAGGAGCTAGGAGCAACATCCAAGTCTCCCACGTGGGTGGCAGGGGTCCACGTACTTGGACCATCCTCTACTGCTTTCCCAGGAGCATTAGCAGGGAGCTGGCTCAGAAGTGGAGCAGCCAGGACTTGAACCTGTGCTCATGTGGGATGCTGGCATTGCAGGCGGCGGCTTAACCCGCTGCACCACAATGCTGGCCCCTGGAGCAAGCGACTCTTCTGCTGCGCGATGTGTCCCAGGGCGCTGGTTGGATTCTTGCACTGGCTTTGGTTCCAGGTGGCTGCTTTGGTGTAGTGGCTGTGCAGCCTCTTCAGCTGCAGTCGGCACTGCTGGTGTCTGTGGGTGTCTCCGCAGCTGAGGCTGCAGGATTTGGAAGATTGCACCGCTAGCTGAGATTCAGCTCCCTCGGGCCTGGGTGCAGGACACCTGGCTGCAAGTGTGAGGTGCCCATCGCTTTCTACAGGTTATGGGAGGGCAGGAGCACCCCTATGGGTCCAGGGAGGTGTGGCACAGTACGCCTGGTAGTGAGATGGGGGTGCCGCTCATGTGTGAGGGCTACCAGGTGACTCTGTGGGGCCTCCAGATGCTTCCCAGGGCTGGAGGTGGGTGGGCAGGGCATAACCTCAGCTTCTCATGGCCTCAGTGGGTCAAGATGCTGAGAGCAGGCTGTTGAACTGTTTCCGGGGTGAGCCTCTTGATTCCTGGGAGCCTCAGGGGGCTAAGCCATTCAAGAAAACCTCCTTGGCTGCTTACTGGGCCAAGGGTAGTGCACCTGGGTCTTTATGAGACAGCAGGAGTGCGGGCTGGGCTGCCCTGCTACTCCCTGGGGCCAAGCCTATGTGCACAGGCTACCTGCCTGCTTCTGCGGTGGCAGGAGGACAGGCATGGTGAAGCTGCCCCCAGGGCCTCTGTGGGATGAGCCACTGAGTGTGCTGTCCAGGTTCTTCCCAGAGGCACAGGCAGGCGGGCAGGGCCTCCTGGCCAGTTCACAGGGCTGGTCTGTGGAGCTTCCAGAAGCAGCTATCCAACTGTCTCGTGGGCTCCCGGGTGGGCGTGGTGGGTATCACAAAATGACTTCATGCAGCCAGAGCCTGGGTAGAAGGGGGCACAATGGTGGCTCACTCACCACCAGGGCCTTGCAGCAGTGTAGTAAACAGCAGCTCCCCAAGCACACAGGGCTCTCCAGTGCTAAGTGCCCCGGGATCTGTGGCATGAGTGGGGACTGCTGGAGGCTTCTTGCTTAGCCTTCAATCACATCTGTCTTGGTTCGGGTTGAGAGAACAGCAGTGCCATGTGCTTAGATCCCATATTTACAGGGCCATTGCGTATCTCCATGTTCTGCAATGCCCAGTCCACCCTCCAGCAGCGGAGTCACCATCGGGGCTGTGCTGCCTAAGACTGGGGCAGGGGTTCTGGAAGTTGTCTCCTGGTCACCTGGCTAAGCTGGTTGCAGGCACTCAGTCTTGGGTTCCTGGTTGGGGCAGGGGCCATGGGGATCTGCCCAGAAGACTTCATTTAATCCCCTCTCTCCCAGCCGGTGCTGTGCCACAGCGAATTAACACCCTGGCCTGAAGCACTGGCATCCCATATGGCTGCCGGTTTGAGACCCGGCTGCTCCACTTCTGATCCAGCTCTCTGCTGTAGCCTGGGAAAGCAGTAAAAAATGGTCCAACTCCTTGGGCCCCTGAACCCGCATGGGAGACCCGGATGAAGCTCCTGGCTCCTGGCTTTGGATCAGAGAAGCTCTGGCCATTGTGGCCAATTGGAGAGTGAACCAGTGGATGGAAGACCACCCCCACCCCCCGTGTAACTCTGACTTTGAAACAAATAAGTCTTTAAAAAAATCCCCTCTGGCCGGCGCCACGGCTCACTAGGCTAATAATCCTCCACCTTGCGGCGCCGGCACACCGGGTTCTAGTCCCGGTCAGGGCACCGGATTCTGTCCTGGTTGCCCCTCTTCCAGGCCAACTCTCTGCTGTGGCCAGGGAGTGCAGTGGAGGATGGCCCAAGTGCTTGGGCCCTGCACCCCATGGGAGACCAGGATAAGTACCTGGCTTCTGCCATCGGATCAGCGCTGTGCGCCGGCCACAGCGCGCCGGCAGCGGCGGCCATTGGAGGGTGACCCAACGGCAAAGGAAGACCTTTCTCTCTGTCTCTCTCTCTCACTGTCCACTCTGCCTGTCAAAAAAAAGATCCCCTCTGTCACCCCCAAATGGGAGCCCCCCATATATATATGTATACATATATATATACACATATATATATATATACACACACACACACTTTATATACACTTTGCTGCTTGGGGTTGAGGGAGGGGTGACACAGGCAATTATTTCCTTTCTGCCTTCTTCACTGGGTCTTTTCCTATTACTGCACGAAATCAGGTGCTGTGTCTCACCTGGCTGCCCCAGCGCTTGCAAAGGTGGAAAGGTGGATTGTGAGTGAAAAGCTGCCCAGACCGGCATCTCTGTGGGGAGACCATCCGTGGAGCATCCTACCCGGCTACCATCTTGCTCTACTTCAGCTCTGTGTGCTAATCTTCAGACACACACACACACACACACACACGGCAATAAGGAGAATCAGGTGAGAGCATCATGGCACAGAGGGTTAAAGTCCTGGCCTGCAGCGCTGGCATCCCTATGGACGCCAGTTAGAGTCTTGGCTGCTCTGCTTCCCATCCAGCTCCCTGCTAATGCACCTGGGAAAGCAGTGGAAGACGGCCCAAGTACTTGGGCCCCTGCACCCATGTAGGAGTCCTGGATGGAGTTCCGGGCTCCTGTCTTTAGCCCAGGCATGGCTGCTGCCACCATTTGCAGAGTGAACCAGTACATACACAGATCTCTCTCTGTGTAGTTCTCCTTTTCAAATAAATAAATTTTAAAAAAAAAGAAGGAAAAAGCCCTTCTGTCTACTACCACAACTTCCCACGGTGGGTGGGGGTGGGTGGGGACCATTTTAAAAGAACTGCTTGGCTGGCGCTGTGGCTCACTTGGCTAATCCTGCCACCTCCGCTGGCACCCCGGGCTCTAGTCCCAGTTGGGGCGCCGCATTCTGTCCCGGTTGCCCCTCTTCCAGGCCAGCTCTCTGCTGTAGCCCGGAGTGCAGTGGAGGATGGCCCAAGTGCTTGTGCCCTGCACCCCATGGGAGACCAGGATAAGTACCTGGCTCCTGGCTTCGGATTGGTGCAGTGCGCCCGCCACAGTGCGCTGGCCATAATGGCCATTTTGGGGAGTGAACCAACAGAAAAGGAAGACCTTTCTTTCTGTCTCTCTCTAACTCTGTCAAAAAAAAAAAAAAAACTGCTTAATCTCAAACTATATTCATTCAGCTTTATTTCAGACATGCGCCTCGACTTACGTGATTACATTGCAGTAAATCATTGTCAGTTTAAAACACCATAAGGCAAAAGGGTGCTTACTACACCCAACTCAGCACCATCCTGGTTTGGGAAGAGCTCACTGCAGGGCGTGGGTTGTGTGCCCGCCTGACTGCAGGGCTGTCTGAGAGACGTGGCTGCTGCCGCTGCCCAGCACCCGAGAGAGAATCGGAGCACACAGCGCCAGCCAGAAAAGACCAAAATTCAAAACCTGAAGCAGAGTTTCCACTAAAGGCAGATCCTTTTTTGCACCATTGTGAAGCTCAAAAATCATTAAGTTACGGGCTGTTGGCATTATCTTTCCTGTTTCCACTTTAATTTATAAAAACAAAAACAAAAAACCCACACAGCCTCATTAGGAAGACTCAAATGAACAAATGCTATTCTGTAGGTTGATATCTGGACTCAGCGCCGCTGCCTAGTGAGTGCTTACTCCCACCCTCACAGCCGCCGGCACCTCTGCTCGGATGCTATGGCTTCCCTTCCACACAGCCAACCCAAAGCCCAGGCCAGTGCACCTGACCCCTGGGCCTCACCAGCTCCAAGACACTGCTCCAGCAAGTCACCACTGCCTCCCTCCCAGCGGTTTTTCCCCCTTTCCACTGGATAGTACAAACATGCTGTTCTCTCTCACGTCTTAAAAAACAAAAATCCCCTCATTTCCCTTGCCAGCCCCTACCCCATTTTCTGCATCCCCCTTCAGAGCAAACCTCCCTGGATGGGTCAGTTACACTATCTGCTTCCACTGCTCTCCTCCCAGTCACCTTACACTCGCTCAGAGCTTTCACACTCACACTCACAGAAACCGTTTCAGATGATCACAGCGACCCCACTACTGCTAACCCTAACGCTCACTTCTCAGGCCCGGTCTTACCCGACATCCAGCACCTTTGTTCTTCCCATCTCGCTGGCTCCTGTCTCTTCTGCTTGTCTCTGCCTCTGTTCCCTTGCCTTTGAGCAGTGCTCCAGTTACCTCGGGGCTCTGCCCCGGAACTCCTCTCTTCTCAGCCGATGTCAGGGCTTTCAATAGCACCTATGCGATAATGACTTTCAGGTACAGGACAGACCTCGCTACACTGACATCCCTCCCTGGCTGCTGTGGCCGACTCTTGTTCAACATAGTATGTCCTGTCCCACCTGTTTAGCAACACGCTCTTGCCACTCTCCCTTCGAATCTTCTTCCCCCAAGGGCAGAACTGACTCTATGACTCACTTGGAAATGGCAGAATTCAGAAGTGACATTGCCTAACTTGGAAGCCAGGTCAGAGAACACCACGCCCTTTCTCCCTGAGCATCACGGTGCACTCCCCTCCAAAAGCTCTTCCCAGGGAGCCAGCTGCCATGCCCAGAGAAGGCGGAGCCACATGGCAGATAGAGGACAGACATGTGCAGGTGTTCCTCGGACAGTCCCCCCCTTAGTCCAGCCCCCAGCTACTGAAATTTTCCTTCCTGAAGTCCCAAACACAATGGGGTCGATCAAGCCATCCCTGCTGGTGCCCTATCCAAGTTCCGGACCCACAGAATCTCTGAGCAGAATAAAATGCATGTTTTATGCCATTAGGTTTCAGCCATTTGCTGTGAAACAATACATTAGCAGAATAAATGTGTACTAAACATTTCAAATGTAATGGGCACCAAACTCCCAGTGGTCTTTCCCACTGCCTTGCAAAGCCCTTCTTGCCTAAGCGTCTCTCAACTCGGCAGAGCCCTTCATCCTGCACGCGACAAGCCAAAATCCTAAAGTCACTCTTGACTTCTCCCTTCCTTTCTTACTCCACATCGAACAAATCCAACAGGACGCCTCCTCCTGTTGGGTCTGCTTTTAAAACAGACTCAGAATTCAATCACTTTGCACTTCCTCAGCTGCCACCACCCTAGTCTAATCCCGCATCTTTTACGTGGGGTGCTTTCTCCCATAGCTGATGCTCACCTCCTGTTCCCGGTCCATTCTTAACACAGTAGTGGCCAGGGTGACCCTTGTCAAGTGATGGAACATGGAGCCATTTTGTTCAACCCCCCCTGCAGTTCCCCAGTTGAGAGTGAACGCTTTATAAGTGGTTCACCAGACACCACCTCTTCCCCACCTTTCCGGTTTCCCTTCCTCCTTAACCCTGCTTTAGCTGCACCGACCCCCCTGCCACTCCTTAGATGCTCCTGGTGCATTTCCTCAGCTATTTGCATGGCTGGTTTGTTCTCTTGCAAGTCCTTGTTCACCCATCAGCTTCTCACTGAGGCCTCCTAGTGAGATTACCTCACTTGGAATCATCGCACCACCACTCCCATCTAGAGCTGCAAGATGAAACACAGGACAGCCAGGTGCACGTGAATAGCAGACAATGGGGGATTCTCTAGTACATGTCTGTCTCAACGTAGTACTTGACACAGCTATACTATAAAAATTATCAGCTGTTTATCTGAAATGAAAATTCAACTGGGTATTCTATATTCTTCATTTGCACAAACTGGCAATCCTACCCAACACCCTTTGTCTTGCATGGCTTTCTTCTTGTATCCATCACTGTTTTCTTACACACAGCCACCCCCTGGTATATTGGCAGGAGTGGTTCCTGGACCACCACTCCACCAACGCCAAAACCCTTGGATGGCCAAGTCCCTTCACTTAAGAGGGCATGGCATTTGCATAGAGCCTTTGCATACTCCGGCCCCATATACTTCATTTAAAAAAAAAAAAAAGATTTATTTATTTGAAAGGCAGAGGCAGAGAGAGGGAGAGAGGTCTTCCATCCACTGGTTCACTCCCCAAGTACCTGCAACAGCCAGAGCTGGGCTGATCTGAAGCCAGGAGCCAGGAGCCTCCTCCAGGTCTCCCAAGTGGGTACAGGGGCCCAAGGACTCGGGCCACCTTCCACTGCTTTCCCAGGCCAGAACAGAGAGCTGGATCGGAAGTGGAGCAGCCAGGACTAGAACTGGTGCCAGTATGGGATGCTAGCACTGTAGCTGGCATCTTTACTTGCTACGCCACAGGGCCGGCCCCAGCCTCACGTACTTTAAATCATCTCTAGATTACTTCTACTACCTAGCAATGTAAATGTTATGTAAGTAATCACTACGCTGGATTTTTGCAGGGGTGGGGGACATCTGGCCAGTGGGCTGTATGAGGTCTACAAAATCATTTGTTCTGGCCCTGCCAAGGCAACTGCAGAGTAAATACAGCAAGCTATTCTTTTATTTGAAAGGTAGAGTTGGGGGGTAGGGGGAGACAAGAGAGCTATCTTCCATCCACTGGTTCACTCCCCAAATGGCTGCACCGGCCGGAGCTGGGTCTATCTGAAGCCAGGACCTGCCTCCAGTTCTCCATGGGTGGCAGACCCAAGCACTTGGGCCATCTTCCACTGCCTTTCCCAGGTGCATTAGCAGGGAGCTGGATGGGAAGCGGAGCAGCCAGGACTCAAACCAGTCGGTGCCCATATCAGATGGCAGCTTTACCTGCTATGCCATAGCATTGGCCCCAGCAGGCTAATTTTTAAGTTGCTAATTTGTATGGTTTGTGAATGATGTTTTAAGTATCCAGATGGCCCTTGGCAGAAAAACTGCTCGCTACCCCAGGGAATAGTGACCAGAAAAAAATCTGACATGTTCAGTACAGATGCATTCATTTACGACCCACAGTTGTTTGAATCCATGGATACGGGGGATCAACTGCACTGTCGTGTCTCTGCTATAAGGAAAACTCTGGACAGCAGAAAATTGTCTGCTGGGGTCATAATTTTTCCCTTGGTTCCTGGAACAACAGCTGGCACAAAATACGCATTCAGTAAATACTGAGTGAATCCCAATTCACTCAGCTGTGGCACTGAGGTCGTGAGTGGGTTAGCCAAGAATCCAGAGCTCCACGTGTAGTTCGTATTCCATTTCAGGCGGTCTTGTTCTAGCCAGTGGGTTTCTGAACCACATGGCATACATTCTAAACACACTGTAAAAGCCATGGGTCTCTAAACCCTCTTTCCTCTCCCTCTGCCTGTAGCTTAAACACAGGGTGCTCCTGTGTACTTCATCAATGCGGAGCAAAAATCTCACTTGGACCATTCAAACCACAGTTCCACGTGCCAGAGCACACCAAATATAATACTGGCTTAGCTTTATATTTTTCATGTTTTCCCCTAAGAAATTCTTTGTTTTACAAATTTTATTTATCGAAAGGCAGAGAGCAAGTGAGCACATGCGTGCAAGTGCTCCCAATGCCCACGGCAGTCAAGGCCAGGCCACATCAAAGCCGGAAGTTTCTTCCACGTGGATGGCAGTGAGACAACTACTTGAGCCATCACACCTGCGGTCTCCTAGGGTGAGCATTAGCAGGATGGCAGAACTGGAAGCAGAACCAGCACTCAAACCCAGGCACTGATATGGGAAGCAGGCATCCTAAATGGCATCTTTTTCTTTTAATAAATTTCATTTCTTTGAGAGGCAGAGTTACAAAGAGAAGGAGAGACAAAGGTCTTCCATCTGTTGGTTCACTCCCCAAATGGCTGCAACTGCCAGAGCTGAGCCAATCTGAAGCCAGGAGCCAGGAGCTTCTGCCGGGTCTCCCACTTGGGTACAGGGGACCAAGGACTTGGGCCGTCGTCTGCTGCTTTCCCAGGCCACAGCAGAGTGCTGGATTGGAAGTGGAACAGCTGAGATGTGAACCAGCATCCATATGGGATGCTGGTGTCACAGGCAGAGGCTTTGCCTACTGCACCACAGTGCCAGCCTCCCAAATGGCATCTTAAGTACTCTACCAAATGCCTGCCCCCAACCCCTCCAAGACATTTCAAGCTAAAAGATCTCCAAGTAACCTCATCCAAGGCCTCACAATCTCCTTTTTGTCTTCCAAACCTGTAGTGATCACTTCCATCTCCATCCGAATCTGAAGACCCCTCTGGGTGTCCTACACAAGAGCCCCCTGCTCTCCTGTGCTCTCCCCTCCAGTGCGTCCTTCCAGGAGGACTTCCCCGTCCTGCTGCTCAGACAATCCCTCCTTCCTTTCTGCTTACTCTTCACCTGTGTCTCATGTCCATTCCTGTCTCTATGCTGTGGTTGTTACCATTTTATTTCAAATGTGCAGAAGCAAAAATAAGCATGCACTACTCAGGTTCAAATAAAACATTTCTATTTTGTCATATTTTCTATATCTACCCTTCTAGCCTGCGAGTTTCTGGAAACCTGCAGGTGAGGTGGGACATCCCTCACCTCTATGGCAAATTAAATGCTGAATCAAAGCTCAGCTACCTACTAGTTCCTATTTCTTCTCTCAATTACTCTAAGCCATGATGATATTCAAATGTGCGGGTAACTACACTTTATAAATGCCGGTCCACACATCTGTAGTCTGAGGGCTGAGAACAAAGATACTGTAGGCAGGCATTTAAGAAATGTCTGATAATGAATAAATCTGCTACCACCTCATCCAAAGATGAAAATTCCTCCAAAATATATACAAAACAATCTTTTCAAACCGAATCATAAGGTAAGCATCATCTTGTTACATGAATTGGAGCCAAAAAAAAAAGGACAAACTTATCTCTGTAATTCTTTATTAAAAATACTGCTGTACACATAGAGACTGAAAACAGGATTAAAGATGAGTAACACATACTGGGATCATGACATGAGAACTTAACATACTGGTGCTTTTCAGGGAAGCTGTTGACATCCAAATCACAGAACCAAAGTCAAATGTGAACTACAAAGGTACCCTCGAAAATATTTACAATGAAGTAAATATGCTAACAGAATTTAAAATAGGTACAAAAAATTGAAATGACCAACATTGCATGATTTCAAGGTTGTCTCTTCTGTGCTTTGTACCTGTTGTAACAGGGAAGTATGGGAAGTTTATATTCTTAATTTGACTGCTCTCGGGTATTAAAATCTTCCAATGAGTTAAAAAGACTAACTTTTAGACAACCTCTTAAATGGAATTACACTATGGAAGAAAAGAGGACTCCCCCAAAAACACCTAAGCAGAACTGAGAGTTCTTTTGAAAACCATCCCCAATAAAAACTAACTGAAAAATAAATATAAAACAAAGCTAAAAGAAAAAAATGCATTACCTGACACCCACTGTTTTCTGGCTGACAGTATTTACTCATGAAAACATATCAGCTGTCTACCTTTTATAGTCAAACCGAGTCCTGAGGTCATAGGGGCTGAAGCCAACTAGCATTGACGACGCAAACATTCTTGGGTTTGTGATGTGACCCTGCCTTTGCAGAGGGGAGTGTGCTGGTCTACACAGAATGGAAAGTTCAAGCCCTGTTTTACCCCTGCCCTTCTTTAGCTTTCACAAAACATTGGTCCACAAATTAAATTTCAAAAAGTTCCCAGACCCTAAAACTAAAATAGATGATCCCCTTTCATTTTCAAAGAAAACAATATTGGAAAAAAATCTCCAGCCCGCTTATAAATTAAGCATTTCATATTTCTTCTAGAATACAAGTAGTTCTTTTTTGTACAAAAGAATTACAATATGATTTGTCAAAAAACATATAAAAAGACAGCTGCTCTTCTCAAATACATGAGCTAATGATAAAAGACTTTTGCATGTTAATGTCTCCAAGTTCTTGTTCCTTTTACATAAAAAAGAACATTATGGTGGCAAATGTTAATTATCCTTTCAATGTTGAACATTATGTTCTTTAAAAATCCATCCAGATCAAATGCAATAATTGATTTTCTTTTTAACTCAACAACTGATGCTACCGAATGTGGCCTCATTTGTTATCATGTGTAAAGCGTATCTCTGGTCTTCAAAGCTTTCAGGTGAAGAGAGGTGCTTTTTCTTGATGCAAATCTCAAGGCAGAGAAAATCATGTTAAAGCTTATAAAAAGTGGACAGAGAAATATTAAAAACTTCTCTGAAACATACAAATATGTGTAATTATTAAAATTGAAGACAGTAACATCAGTTGCAAGTGCTTGGGAGTCTGTCCTAACCTTCTGAGTTTCCACATGTTCTTCATAGTTGCACGGTGAGCACCCAGTGCTAGTGAAACATTCAGTGCTGGGAAAGGAGATACAGTCTTCATTTTGTTTTTTTTTTTAAGAAAGAAAATTCCTATATATTTGGCAGTCTTCAGTATCAAAGTATAGGTATTTCATTAACTAAAAATTCCACGAATACCCAAGTTTGGTGACAGTTGCATGTCCAAATATTAAGAAAGTTAAGAGGAGGAAAATTCCAAACTTTTGAGATGGACTTATTCAGGAATATCCCACTGAGTGAGTTTTATCAAAAGTACTATTACTTTGGGCTAAGCAGTGACTGCAAAGGCACAGCAGATCGTTATCCCTCCAGAGTCAGGCTGTACAACATCAGAAAGCTCTTGATGCCAGACCACTGCTGTGTTAGTTCATCTTCCAAACAGTGTCTCTGAGTCTGTATCCAGTGTAAAGTACCATAATAAAGCTGTAGTTCAAAGAATAGAACTTTATACAAAAAAAAAAAAAAAAAAAAAAAAAAAAGGCAGACTGGAAATAACCTAAAGTATTAATGCTCCTGAACTTTAGGTCTTTAACACAATTTCTTAATTTCTATTTAAAAAATTGCATAAGTGTAAGCAGGCAAACACCTTTTTTTAAAAAAGGCTCTGGTTGCATCTGCAGCAAAGAGCTATCCATGCTCCTTCAGGTACTCTTTATTTAGTCCTTATTCAGAAGAAAACTGAAATCAACTAACAGGAATTCATATCCAACCATTCACTGATATTTCTCTGAGTGTTCTTAAAAAAAAAAATCTCAATTTGAACTAACAGTGGGTGGCATTTAGAGCTTGCATACAATACTCTTACAAGAGTTATGCACTATCCTGCACTTCTATGCAATTATTTACCTGGTCCATTATGTTATTCATGGCAACCTATCCCCAAAAGAGCAAACTCAGCAACCCTCAATGGCAAAAAAGGCTGCCCAGCATTGCTTCCCCAAATGTCCTTGCAAATAGTTTCCCTTAATAAGTATACAATGTGGCAAAAGTTCAAAGATCAGAAAAAAGTCTTTAAAAAATTAAAATTAGTGCATATACAAGTGGAAAAACCAAAAGTAGGAACATCATTCACCTGATGGTGCTCCTGAATTTAAAATAAATTCTTCACAGATATAGCCTCCAACGGCAGCCAGAGCTCTTGGATAAATGAAACATTCTTCCTTTCAAGTAACAGTGTACCTGACTGAAGTGCAAGCAGCTTTGCTCATCTCCTGTTTGTTTCCCAAATGTGAAATGAGATGATGAAAACTGTTCAGCTGTAGTGCAATTCGCTATTAGATTCCTCGGCCATGTCCTGCGTGCTTTTTTAGCAAATACTACAACTGACCATTCGCAGCTGCAATCAGTTCTTGAAAAGTATTTTCGAAGCAGCGCTTCAAGTCACTGTATGTCACCACGAGTACACTCTTCTCGTCTCTGGAAATCAGGCTGATTTTTTCTGGCACACCAGCATCCAGCTGAAACAGACAGACACACAAAATAGCAAGTGCTTACAACATGGAACAGAATCTATTTTAGGACATTTCCAACAATGATAAATGATATGTTATGTCTTATTATCCTTTAAAGTATCCATAATACTTATACCACTAGTCAGTATGCACACAATTTCCAAATCATATGTTTTTAAACACTTTATAATTCTACCTTATGAATGTATTGTTTATATTACTGCATTCCATTTGATATTCTGTACTTATTCCTCCAGTATTCCCCCCCCCCCCGGCCCCGTTTAAGGTTTAAAGGTTTTATTTTTATATATCACAGCTGATGAACACCAAGGCCTTCCCCTGCAGAGGCCTTGCTCCACCTCGGACCAGGGGCACTGCTCTGGAGTGAGAGCTGCTCCCAGCAAAGTGGGTGGCGTGAGAGGCAGAGCTCCAAGCGCCCGTCCAAGGTAGTGAGGAGACAGTCTGGAAGCCTCAGCCACAAGAGCGGTGGGAGCCACAGTGTGTGCACTCAATGACACGGCCTCCTGGGCCCCAGCTTGCTTTTTGGAACCCAGCAAGTGCAGTCTGTCCCCAAATTGGTGTCCTATGTCTGAACGCACCACAGGCAACATGAGTTCTCACAGCCTTGCTTCTTCCACCTTGCCATCAGGAATTTGTCCACCTAGCCTTTACTACAGTATTCATATAGTTGTCTGTTTTATGGCTTTCTGATTGTGAAAGAGGTCAAAGATGTAGCAGGTTTTCTGGGGGTGGATACTGAAGCATGCCACAGAGATTCTGATTCTACCTTCCTATTTCAGAGGTTCCATTTCAGCTTTTTTTTTTCTTTTTTTTTTTTTTTTTTTAATTCTTGTTTTACTTGAAAGGTAGTTATCAGGTTGGGGAGGCAGGGAGGGCAGAGAGGATCTTCCATCTGCTGGTTCACTCCCCACATGACAGCAACAGTTGGTTCTGGGCCAGGCCAAAGCTTAGAACTCTATCTGGGTCTCCCATGTGGGTAGCAGGGGCCCAAGCGCTTGGGTCTTCTGCTGCTGCTTTCCCAAGTGCATCAGCAGGGTCAGAAGTGGAGCAGCAGGGACCTGAACCAATGCCCATATTGGATGCCAGCAATGCATGCAGAGGCTAGACCTGCTGCAACACAAGGCAGGCCCTCTTCTCTCATCTTTTGATCTAATTCATCCAGTGCTGACTCGATCAACTCCCAGCCATCTGGAGGAGCTTTCTGGCTTGTTTTGACTTTAGGCATCTTTTCCCACAAGATAATTAGCAAAAACCCTAACACTGGGGCTGGTGGTGTGGTGTAGTGGGTAAAGCTATCTCCTGCAAAGCTGGCACCCCACATGGACACTAGTTTGTGTCCCGGCTGGTCCACTTCCGATTCAGTTCCCTACTAATGGCCTGGAAAAAGCAGCAGAAATAGGTCCAATTGTTTGGGCCCGCACTACCCACTTATGAGACCAAGGTGAAGCTCCTGGCTTCTACCTGGACCAGCACTGACCACTGTGGTCATCTGGGGAGTGAAGCAATGAATGGAAGATATGTCTCTCTTCTTTCTCTCTTACACTCTTTCTGAACAAAGATCTTTTTTTTTTTATATCATATAGAATTTTACTGCCAAGTTTCTGAAATATTACCAAATTTGGCTGACACAGATAAAGAGAGCCATTGACCTCTCTCAGTGTCATCAACCCTCTATTATCTGTACACTATCCAGACCAGAAAATGTTCTCCTTAGAAGTGACACAGTGTCTTAAAAAGATCTTCAGCCCCTCCTGATACTTGGTTCACATAGAGATGAGTGGATTCAGGGCCGGCGCTGTGGCACAGCGGGATGACACCCTGGCCTGAAGCGCCAACATCCCATATGGGTGCTGGTTCTAGTCCCGGCTGCTCCTCTTCCAACCCAGCTCTCTGCTATGGCCTGGGAAAGCAGTAGAAGATGGCCTGAGTCCTTGGGCCCCCGCACCCACGTGGGAGACCTGGAAGAAGCTCCTGGCTCCTGGCGCAGCTCCGGCTTCTAGGGAGTAAACCATCGGATCGAAGACCTCTCTCTATGTAACTATCTTTCAAATAAATAAAATAAATCTTAAAAAAAAAAAAAAGAGGAGTGGATTCCACTTTTCCTGAGCTGCCATCATTTAAGCACCCACTCTTTCTCTAGCCCTGCCTGAACCCCAACCACCTAATGAGAGTGAGGCTGCCCCACCTGACCTCAAGGTTCCTTTTCCAGGCGTCAGAAAGCTAAACATGAAGGCTATGGACATTGCATTTATCTCCTCCATTCTGAGTAACCAAATGTCCTAGCCTCATTCATCACCTTTTTAAAAAAAAACCTTGTTCATGTGGTTATAAAGACATTTTCTCTAATTTCATCTTAAGATTCTGCTTCCTCTCAGAGGCACAACATGGTGAAGCAAAAAGAACAGAAGTCTCGACTCATGCAGTTCTGGTCCCAAGGCCAAGGTCCAGCTCACATTAGCCATCTCATTTCTCTAGCCCTCAATTTCCTGTTAGGTTGATGAGATGAACAGAGTTCATACGTTCTTTCAGATCATTAAGTAGGATGCTGAATGTAAACCACGGTAACAGAGTTCCACATCGTGTTCCTGATTTCCATCTTCTGAACGAAGATCATCTCTGCAGTTACAAGCTCAGATTTCAGTGCAGCTCTACCAGGTATCCTGTGGCTCTGGAGAAGTCTCATCAGTGCCCTGGGCACAATCAACAAGGAGCTGCCTCCTCTCAGGAACTCACTCTGGCTCCCTGGCCCCCATCAGCGCCCCCCCCCCCTTTTTTTTTTGGACAGGCAGAGTTAGACAGTGAGAGAGAGAGACAGAGAGAAAGGTCTTCTTTCCGTTGGTTCACCCCCCAAAATGGCCGCTACGGCCGACATGTTGAGGCCAGTGTGCTGCGCTGATCCGAAGCCAGGAGCCAGGTGCTTCTCCTGGTCTCCCATGTGGGTGAAGGGCCCAAGCACTTGGGCCATCCTCCACTGCACTCCTGGGCCACAGCAGAGAGCTGGACTGGAAGAGGAGCAACCAGGACAGAATCTGGTGCCCCAATCGGGACTAGAACCCGGTGTGCCGGCGCCGCAGGCGGAGGATTACCCTAGTAAGCCACAGCACTGGCCTGGGTTCCAATTTTTTAGTAAAATGATTATTCTGCAATGAAAATCTGATTTTCTTATTCTGTGGAAGTTTTAGATTTTTTTTTCCTTAGGTGAAAAAAAAAAAAGAAAAAGAAAGGACAGAAATCTCCTAGGTGAAATATTTAAAAGTATAAGCAAAGTGTAAAGTATGAGTGACTTTGTAATTTGATACATATAGCTAACTATTTTCCAAAGGATAATGATAAAGCAATATTGATTTATGAGTTGTAACAATTTATCAACAAACTCATATGGAACAAGTGCCTTGCAACTGATTATATAATTAAACTTTTTTAATATATTTACTTTATTTTTGATTGTATGAGTGCCAATCAGTGATCTTTACCTACTCATCAGTTGAGATTTGGTAGTAATAGTTTAATGAAATCTTTATACAGCATTCATACTAATCCTTAGTCCACCTAAATAACTTGGTTTTCACATTGTGTTAGTTTTCAATAATGTATTTTAAAAATTTGACTCACTTTTTAAAAATTTGTTTTATTCATCTGAAAACCAGAATGACAGAAAAGGAGAGGCAGAAAGACAAAGAGATCTTCCACCCACTGGTTCACTCCCCAGAAGCCCAGAATTCCATATTGGTCTCCCATATGAGTGGCAGGCACCCTTGTATACCTGAGCCATCTTCCAGTGCTTTCTGAGGCAACAGATCAGCTCTGTTGCTGGACTGGAAGCAGAACAGCCAGGACTGGAACCAGCACTCCAATATGGGATGCCAGCTTTTCAAGTGGTGGATTGAAGCAATGAACCACAATGCTGGCCCACTGATTCATTTAAGTATGTTTAAAACTTAAGGCTTGGCAAGACACTCTGGCAAAAAGATCTCTGTGAGTGAGATCCCAGTGGAAAGAACAGGTCTTCAAAGAGGGAGGTGCCTTTCTCTGAAGGGAGGAGAGAACCTCCACTTTGACTATGACCGTGTCTAAACAAGATAAGAGTCGGAGAACTCAAGGGGCTTCCATAGCCTTGGAAACTCATAACTGGTGCATAGGGAGATTACTGATGCCATAAACAGGAGTGTCAATTGGTAAAGTCAACAACAGGAGTCACTGTGCACTTACTCCTCATGTAGGATCTCTGTCCTTAACGTGCTGTACACTGAGGCTTAATGCTATAACGAGTACTCAAACAGTATATTTCACTTTGTGTTTCTATGGGGGTGCAAACGACTGAAATCTTTACTTAATGTACACTAAACTGATCTTCTGTAAAAAAAAAAAAAAAAAAAAAAAAAAGAAATTATCAATTCCCAACTTGACTCTCACTGGGATTAAACATGACAATAGGTATGATCTGATTTCATCATCATTTAAAAAAAAATCATCTATTATTTTTCACTTTATGTTTCTGTGTGGGAGCAAACTGTTGAAATCCTTACTTAAGGTATACTAAGCTGATCTTCTGTATATTAAGATAATCGAAAATGAATCTTGATGTGAATGGAAGGGGAGAGGGAGTGGGAAAGGGGAGGGTTGTGGGTGGGAGGGACGGTATGGGGGGGGAAGCCATTGTAACCCATGAGTCGTACTTTGGAAATTTATATTCATTAAATAAAAGATTAAAAAAAAAAATAAATAAATCTTTAACTAAATAAAAAAAAAAATCACGATTTGTGCTGCGCGCTCTTGTGTAACACTGCAGAGTCTCCTGTTTGAAGGAGGTGTTATAAAGGTTACCTATCGCTTGTTACCCCCTCTGAGATCCTTGTTATCCCCTCATTACACTTCACCAAGTGAGCACGCAGCCTGGGACTACACCTGTCTATAACCGAAAATCTATTTTACTTCTAGAAGTGACCAATTTCATTTGTTAGAAATTCTTCTCCATGTCACTGTGCACTTACTCCTCATGTAGGATCTTTGTCCTTAGTGTGCTGTACATTGAGATTTAATGCTATAACTAGTACTCAAACAGTATTTTTCACTTTATGTTTCTGTGTGGGAGCAAACTGTTGAAATCTTTACTTAATGTATGCTAAACTGATCTTCTGTATATAAAGAGAATCGAAAATGAATCTTGATGTGAATGGAAGGGGAGAGGGAGTGCGAAAGGGGAGGGTTGCGGGTGGGAGGGACGTTATGGGGGGGGGGGAAGCCATTGTAATCCATATTCTGTACTTTGGAAATTTATATTCATTAAATAAAAGTTAAAAAAAAAAGAAAAAAAAAAAAAAACTTAAGGCTTGGGGCCACTGCTGTGGTGTAGCAGGTTAAACCACCACCTGCAACACCAGAATCCCATATGGGTACCGGTTCAAGTCCTGGCTACTCCACTTCTGATCCAGCTCCCTGCTGATGTGCCTGGGAAAGCAGCAGAAGACAACCCAAGTGCTTGAGTCCCTGAACTCATGCAGGAGATCTGAATAAGCTCCTGGTTTCAGCCTAGCGCAGCCTTGGCTGTTGTAGCCTTTGGGGGAAAGGGGTTAACCTGCAGATGAAAGACCTCTCTTTAACTGCCTTGCAAATAAATGAAATAAATCTAAAACAAACTTAAGGCTCAAATTTTCAAATCATTTTGTTGGTTAATTTCTCTCATCATTTCCATCAAAATAAGCTTATTATGAAATCTTAAATTTTATAGAATTAACATGATCTCCCTTCCTTTTAATTTATCATACTTTTTACAAACTAAGAAAATTGTCACACTTCAAACTTGGGATAAATTTTATTTGCTACTAGGTTACCATAGGATATGTAATAGAATTTCCTGTAAATTTTCAGTTGTCCTAATATTCATTAAATAATCTTGGGTTAAGATATCTGTGCCTTATTACATAGGCTCTAGTTGTCAGTGTTTATATAGCAGTTCTATCTGTTCTTTTTTAAGCTTTTTTTAAGTTTATTTATTTATCTGGAAGATAAGAGTTACAGAGAGAGGGACAGAGAGAAAGGTCTTCCATCTGTTGGTTCACTCCCCAAATAGCTGCAACAGCTGGAGCAGAGCTGATCTGTTGCCAGAAGGTTCTTTTGGGCCTCCCATGTGGGTGCAGGGAGCCGAGCGCTTGGGCCATCTTCCACTGCTTTCCCAGGCCATTATCAGAGAGCTGGATTGGGAGAGGAGCAGCCAGGACATGAACTGGTGCCCATGTGGGATGCCGGTGCCACAGGTGGAAGCTTATCCCACTATGCCACAGAGCTGGCCCCTCTTTAAAATTTTTATTTATTTATTTTAAAGACAGACAAATCGTGGGGGGGACAGGTGGAGAGACAGATCTTTTATTCACTGGTTCATTTCCCTAACACCCAGAACAGCCAGGGCGGGGACTCAAGTACCTGCTGCTTCCCAGGGTACATTAGCAGGAATGCTGGATCAGAAGCAGAGGTGGGAGTTGAATCCAGCCACTCTGATATGGAAGGAGGGCATCGCAAGATGTGGCCTGACCACTGTGCCACAATGCCCACCCCGTTCTACCTGGTTTTAAACATTGAATTCTCCATGCTATGGATACTATGTTCCAAAATCTGTTAATTTATTCTCCACTGGCTGTTCCTCAAGAAAATGTTTTATCCTTAAGAGAAATTAAGGGAAAATGAAAATATAAATCATACTGAAATAGTTCAATGGTATACACAAAAATTTTGTGTTGTCTTAATCCAGGTTATGTAGGTATTCTTCCCTGTAGTACTCATCACCTACGGACAGTCTAGACCAAGGGTCAGCAACGCTCTCTATAAAGGTGAATGTTTTAGGTTTCAGCCACACAGTCTCTGTCACATATATTCTGCTTCTTTTCCCCACTATCCTTTTACTTGCAGGCTATACAAAAACAGGCTGCAGAATGGATCTGGCCACCGGTCAGTTTGCCTTCCCTGGTTTAAACATAAACCTAGCCAAAGACTAGGATTTACTTCTGCAGACTAGTTTTAAATTCTGTTATTCTGTGTAATTTTCAAGGAAATTGGATTCCTTCTTTCCTCTGTAAATTCTATCTGTTCTCAGTGCTTTGAAAAACACAGAGTTCATCATTCCAATAAATCTGCTGTATCTCTATCAGATCACTCAGTTCACCATTTATAATAGCAAGGACTAATGATATTAACAATATTGTGCTTTCATTTTATTATTATTATTATAAACAAATGAATTGACAACACTCAATACAATAAATGACATAGAACTATTTTTAAAAAAATATTTAACCTAAAATAATTTTTTTTCTGACTCAAATGTTTCATTGATATAAAAAATAATGTGTAAGTAAAATACAACAGAGAAAGGGAGAAAAGCAGTTGTTTTGTGACACTTAATCACAATAAAAAATTCTGAAATTATTCAGTGTTAAAAACTCTTCTATCCTAGAAAAATGTTAATAAAACAGACCATCATAAGAGTACATCCCAATTTTTTAAGTCTCAGAGTATTTGTAAAAGATGCAACTCTACAAATTGTAAATAGCATTATAATCTAGAAATCCAGAGACAGGGGATGGCATTGTGGCACAGCAAAGTTAAGTTGCCACTTGCAATGTCAGCATCTGGTACTGAGAGTGCTGGTTACAGTCCTCCCTACTCCACTTCTCATCCAGCATCCTGCTAACGTGCCTGACAAAGTAGTGGAAGGCGGCCCAAGCACATGGGCCACTGCCAACCATGTGGGAGACCAGGATAAAACTCCTGGCTCCAGTCTGGCCCAGATCTGCTGTTGTCATCTGGGGAGTGAACCAGCCAATGGAAACATTCTACCTCCTTCTCTTTTCTGCTTTTCAAATAAAATAAATGTTTTTTTAAAAAGAGATTTAATTATTTGGAAGGCAGAGTTAGAGAGAGGGAAAGATACAGAAGATTTTTCCACCCTCTGGTTTCTTCCTGAAATGATGGCAACTGTTGAGGTTGGGCCAAGCCAATGCCAGGAGCCTGGAACTTTATCCAGGTCTCCCACTTGGGTGGAAGGGGCCCAAGCACCTGTGCCATCTTTCACTGCTTTCCCAGGTGCATTAACAGGGAGCTGGACAGGAAGTGGAGAAGCTGGAACTTGAACTGGCACTCATATGGGATGCTGGAGTTGCAGGCAGCAGCTTAATCTGCTATGCCACAACACTAGCTCCAATAAATTTTGTTTTTCTTTTAAAGTCCACGTACAAGTTACCTTGTTAAGACAAGAAATGATGTGACTGAGGTCAATCCAGGGAGCACCCGCTTCTGTCACCTGATGAAAAAGATGATCCCTAAAGAGTTTCAACAGGTAACGGTCTCCAGTCTCTGACCAGGTAGGATCCTTCTGAAACCTAAGGAAGTCAATATTTTACCTCAGTAACTCAGTTTGTACACTGCATGACCACGTGTTTGTTTTCTGGACTCAAAACAAGTTTAATTTTTTCCCCAATTTAAGTAAGAAATTAAGAGGTTTGTGTAGTTTTTTACAAAACACTCTCACTAAACATGAAGGTACATCAATTTCATATTCCAACTCTTAATTCCCAAGGAAATCATCCCTTGTGCAATCCTGTTTTATATATGTCCTTACTGCAGTCCCTATCGTAAGACAGAATGGGGGGATAAAAAAATCTCCTAAGGTATCTTAGAAGTTAAGAGAACACTCTTTTCTCTACTCTCCAGACGAGACAGAGAGAGAGATGTCTTCCACTTCACCAGTAAACAGAAAACAGAAAAACGTCCAATGAAGAAAAAGGTGTGGTTTCCTTCCATTCCATCTGAAAGCAAACTGGAGAATGAGATGACCACAGTTAGTTTCCAGTGACCTCAGGAACTTACTGTCTAGGAAGGAAATAGATGTTATTTAAATATTCAAAGGAAACCTGTAATGCAAATTTACATATTGGCATTAAAGAAAGGGTAATGACACAGAACAAACCATGAGTTCATCTGGGAAGACAAGGAAGGTTTTCCAGAGGAAAAGCTTCCCGTGGATGCATCTTAGACCCAAGAACATGATGGAAGGTCAGTGTGTCTGGATGGGGCTCAGCGAGAAGAGAGAAGGAAAGAAGAAAATTCAAGGGGAAGGATGACGAGTGGGTAGGGACAAGACAGGAGGACAGAGAGAAAACAAAGAGAAGGCAAGAGGAAGGGAGGAGAAAAAAATGTAAAAAAGGCAGATTTGAAGCAAGGATGAGAAGTTAGAGGCAGGGACCAGACTACATAGCCCCCGTCATGTCAAAAACCTGGGTCTTCAGTCCAGGAACCTGGGGGGTGCCCAGCACAGGGTTTAACATGAATGCACTGCAAAGGCCACTGAGGGACTTCAACTAAATGGCAGGTTATCTTTGTTCTCTAAAGCAAGTACCTTAAAAAGGATGCAAATCCAAGAACAAATAGATCAAAAGCCAACAGTACTGGACAAGTTATGAAAATCTGGAAGGCAGTAAGCAAAAAGGTGAGTGGTCACACTTAGCAGACCTAACATAAGTAAACTCTATTGTTGTAGGAAGCGCTAGAAAGGGGGACCCACAAAAATTAAGTCATATTGGTGAGGCTCAGGAACACAGTGCTTCAGATAGTCCTGAGGTACAGGTTTGGCCTAAGGCTGCAAACAGCAGAACTGAGGAAGGATTTCACACACAACAAAAGGACAATCTCAACACTCCACCTCCACTTCTGCCTGGCAGAAATCTGAAGGTCTTTCGACCAAGAGTGAAACACGGAAGCCCCAGCCTCAAGGTGGCAGGCAAAGTAGGAGCTGAGGAACTGAGGAGTAGCAGGGGAGGGGGAGATCCCATTCAGCAAGGACCTCCCCTGCTGGACTCCCAGCCCTTGGCTACTGGGCTTCCTCAGCGATGCTGACCAGATCCAGACAAATGCAGACATTAGGGAGTCTGCCAAAAACCAAACAAAACTCACACATAATCACATCACGCAGAAAAGCTCAACGTTCTGCAAACTCTGTCCCTACACAGAACTTCTCATTAGCTTTTTAGCGCCTTATTTTTAGCACGAGTAGATGGCCAAGGATCAGAAATCTTTTGAAGAGAGAATAGGATAAAACAAGGCCAAGTAAACTCTTGTTTCCTATGAGATACTGTGTGGAAGAGAGTAAAGCTTAATATCTCCCTGCATCCGCAAAACAAAACCACCAGAAAACCTATCATTGACAGCTTCTGAGAAACAAGAATTAGACAGTACAAAACAAACATCCAGAGAATTTAACAGATCATGAAAATTGAAAATGTGAGCAGAAATCTGAAAATTCAAGGGAAGATTAGAAAAAACTTTTAACTTTACACAAAAGTTAACAAATCAGAACAAAAAGATAAGAAATAGGAAGCAGAAGAGAGTATTAGAAACACAATAGGAACAATGGGAATTTCAACAGAAAAGGAGGAGGCCAGGCCAGTGTGTGGCACAGCAGGTTAAGCCACTGCCAGCAACACCAGCATCCCAGCCCAGCCATTGCAGCCATTTGGGGAGTGCCAGTGGAAGGAAGATGTATGTGTGTGTGTGTGTGTGTGTGCACGCACACACGTCTGTCGCTTCCTGTTAGTCTGTTTTTCAAATAAATTATACTAATTATTTAAACAGAAAAGGAAGTTATTAAAGAACCAAAGAAGACCATTTCAGAGACCCAGATACAGTATCTGTGTCCTGGCTTTGGCAGGCCCAGCCTGGCCATTTTAGTCACTTGAAGAGTGAACTGGCATATGGAAGATTGATTAATTGACAGTTGATCTGTCTCTTCATGTCAATCTATCTTTAAAATAAATAAAATCTTTCAATTAAAAAAAAAAAAAAGTAAGTAAGTAACCAGTGAGGATCATTTCCCAGAATTGAAGGATTTGTTTCCAAGATAGAAAAGACCAAACTGCTGGTTCATTGTTATGAATCAAAAATGAACTCCAAAGTACTCCATTGTGTATTTTTAAACTACAGCAACAAAGACAAGACCTCAAAAGCTAAGGGAGAAGGGAAGGATTTGGAAAGACAATGGTTTGTAATCTGTCTGGACATTCTGAAGACAATGGAGCGAAGTTTCAAACGCTAAATACACCTGTCCTTACTATTACTTAACTATGTATTTTAAGTACTAGCTAATAGTCACTCAAGAGAAATGAAATGTCTAAGTATTAGAAAAAAAAAGAAATATGACTATCACTATTGGAAGATGAGATTATATACCCGAGAATTCCAAGAGAATCTAGTGAAAAGTTATCCAAATAATAGGGTGTCAGGATAAAAAAATTGCAGAATTAAATAATTTTCATGTACACCAAAAAACAAGCAGTAACAAGGCAGAATGGGGAACAGGGTTCACATATATAATAGCAACAAGACAAACACTTCAGAATAAACTCAGGATGCTAAAACTACTTAAAGAACAACTTAAATACAAATAATGATATACCATGATGTTAAGATGATTTAACATCTAAAACAACAACACTCCTTAGGTTTATTAATAAAATAAGTTCTCTTCCTTATAAAAAATACCATCAGACTGAATGTTTTTTTTTTAACTAAACAGAATAATTCTAGAATTTACACAGAAAATTAAAGTTTTAGGAAAACAGTGAAACAACACAAAATGAAATGGGAATGGGAAAGAACCAACACTATTAGATTTTTAAAACTTCGTTAAGACAATGTGGAAGAGCAGAGCTTCAGGTCAGTGGGGGTGAAGCTAAACTATTTAATAAATACCAGAGTACGAAGGAGTCTTCTAGAGGGAAAAAAATGCTGGATCGACACTTTGAACTCTGTGTAATTGTTGGTTACATCACAAATTTTAATATGGAAAAGTGAAGCCAGAAACATTCTAGAAGAAACCACAATTCCTTCATAATCTTGGAGTCAAAAAGACCTTTATAACAATGACTCAAAGTGCAGAAACATAAAAGAATTCTGATCAGTTAAGCTACACATTTAAATATCTGCATGGAGAAAAATGACCAGTCTTTTAAAACAAAATTTGCACTAAAATTCAATTTCTCGTCAATCAGGTTGACCGTGAGATGTTCTGACACAAGCACTTGGTAAACCCTTCTGTGCCAGTTCTAAAAATATAGTGACACATTCACTGAACTAGTAAGCAAAAGAGGCCTATCTTTAGGCATGCACAAAATTAAGAATGCATAAGAATCTTTGCAGCTGTGTTTATCTTGAGCAACAGACTGAAAACATTGCAAAAGACCATCCATTGGGAACTGGGGAAATAAATCCTACTATATCCATAGAATGGACCATCAGCTAGCCATAACATATGAAGAAATCTAGTGTGATGATTAAGAACACAGGACTCTGGAACCATACTGTCTAGGTTAGATTCCTGGCTCATGTACACCAGGGACAAGTTGTTTAACCCCTCTATGCCTCAATTTCTCTGTTAAATGGGAATAATAACAGAACATCCATCATAGGTTGTTAGGAGGAATAAGGTCGTATCTGTAAACTATTTAGAGTGTTACTTCACCTAGCCTCAACATATCTAAATAGATTTTTAGAAAATATTGTTAGGAGAAAAGAGAATACTGTGTACAGCTTACATATACTTTAACATTTCTATATATTTAAAAGGGGATAAGAATATATAGTTGTATTTATAACTCTCAGAATATATGTAAGAAACTAAAATACTGGCAGAGGTAACGGTGAGGATTGGGGATGTCAGGCAGAAAAGAGACACTATTTTCTACCACAAACCTTTTTTTTTTTTTTTTTTTTAACATTTGTTCACACATAACCAATTCAAAATATTTAAGTAATAAGAATTTCCTGAGGACAATTCAGAATTTTATAGGCAGTCATACTATAATGATGATGTGTGAACGTAGAATTCTCAGGGTACAAGTGAAGCAAACCTCTAGCTCTAAAGTCCAAGTGTGCAGGCTTAATGTGCACCTGCCCCACAGGGAGCTCCAGGGACAACTTCTCTCTAGTGGAACAGAAAAGGGAACTGATAGTTTACCTGTTTCTGACCACATGGAAAGGTGTTTTATAACTCTGGCAGAGAGTCTGAAATGAATTTTTCATTTGTTTAGTTTTCTAGATAAGACAATGATTAACTCAGGGGATGGTAGGGGAAGGACTCAAAACTATACAGAAGAAAGGAAGTATAATTATATTTGCTAATAATTATACTTTATTAAGTGGTAAAGCTGTGAACAATTATTTAATTAGACATGAATATGGCAACACTAAATATAAATTTGACTCAAAACTCCTGGGTTACATGGCAGAGTATATTTATGTATATAGGTATTGAGGGAGAAATCAGCTGAATATTGAAAAAAATCATGAAGTAACTAGCATGCATTGTGGAAGATATATACCACACGAAATAGCTAAAACAGTTTTGGAAAAAAGGTTCTATATTCTCTTCATTTAGAAAAAATATTTGGAAAAATATGGAGTCTGCTGACTTAAGCAAAGGCAAGCAGACGTTAATTTTATGATCAAAACAAAAAAGCTGTCAGGCAATGATATTTATTTATCACCTATCTCTATTAACAGATGAACAATTGTGAAATATGAGTGACATTACAGAGCTGTAATTCTGTTCTATATTTGACAGTTACAAACTACCAACATCAACTCTGCTTATGAACATAAACAACAACAAAGCAGAAATCAATGACAAACAGTGTAAAACGGTGATGTCTTTCCAATGTCACTGACATGATGGCTATAAAGGCAGCACAGTTAAGAGAAGATTAAGAGGCATGCAACAATTCTAGATTGCTAAGTTTATAAAGGAACCAAGGTAAACTGATTTGGCAAGGCTTCAAAAGGAACACAAGGTAGAAGTGTGCACATGTGCAAAAGCACAGTAGAGATTTCTAACTGTATTTTCTGTGTGCACATAAACATGTAATATCCCTATGGACAGCCACACCTAGGTTATGGTTAAAAAATAGCACCTTAATGCTTACTGACTAACACAAAGTTAAGGTCACTTCATATGAGAAATTTTTTTTCCAAATAAAAGCAAAAAGACGAAGGTACACTCATAAAAAATGGAGCCCTTAACTGAAAACACAGCATAAAATATTGTAAATTCTTACTCCGGCCTCTCATTGATTGTTCCCAATTTTGCTAGAAGCCTAAACAGTCTTCCATTTTGAACCTCCTATAAAACATTTTAAAAAGAGAGAGAATGTTAATGTTCCAGCTAACTGAATATTAACACTAAATTTATAAACACTGGCATTCTCCACCAATATTATCTTTAAACAATAAGCCTTAACACTCCCACCTTTTGGATATACTTTTAAATACAAACCATTTCATTCAATAGTAATTCTCAAGAGGATTAAGCAATTTAGCAACTTTGGGAATTGTTACAATATATACACATAAGAAAAAAAAACTGAAGATTTTTGTCATGTGACTACAGCAAAGCCATGAATGAAAAGAACAATGCCCAAGACAAAGGAAATTAAAATACTAAACATTTAGTTTGGGCAAAAATATCTGCACTGTTATCCAATAAGGTAATATATTCAGCACAGTGATTACCACACTTTCTACCTGCTTATTCACACAGATGCAAGAGTATGTTCACTCGTTCAACTGCGCTCTTTACCTTCGCAAGGTCTTCCTCTATGACATCATTTCTCATTTGAGCAGCATCCAATTGAGTATAAAATCGAGCACCAATCATAGGCATGATGTCATTTACACTTCGCATTCTATTTTGGTCAGTCAACAAATACCTAACCAAGATAAAGAGGAATCACTTGAATGCCCATCAAGCAATTTAGAAAGCAACACAACTCTCACAGTTCTTGCTGCTGCCATCATCTCAGGGTACACAATTGTGAGAACAATTTTCATGCAAGTTCATTTTAAAGCTACATTTATATAAATTTTAAAGTAATATTTATATTACTTTTTCTCCAGAAAATTTTAATAAGCAATGGAGATACATGTCTCTTTTGCATATTTTCACTTTCATTGGAAATGAGAAAGGAAAATACCCATTTCCATTCTCAAACCCTTCTTTACTCTTGTGGCAGATGAGTGATACACAAGTTTTGAGAGGGGTTATGGGATGGCTTGGAGTGGGGTGCTTTCCCTGTTACTCTTCAAAGATAATGTTTAACTAAAACTGGATCTTCAATTTTGCTAAACTGAATGAGCCGCAGATTTGTGGAAGATGTTCTCTACTAATTTTATTAGTTGTCATGATGTATTTATTTCTGAGAAAGCTTCATGGGCTAATACACACTGGAAGAGATCAAGTTTTTTCTATCAGTTTAACTAAGAAAATATTACATACTACATTAATAGTAATATTATTAATATTACATATTACATTTCAAGGACTACCTAACTAAAAGACAATGATTCTCATCTATTACTGCTTATTCCTGTAGGTAAAAGCCACTCTCTGATCTTCATTAAATCAGTCTCCCACTTTTTTTTTACTCTTTAGCTTATAGTTCTAGCTTATTTTCATCACTCTTATTGTTATCTGTAAATATCTTAGTTGCTTTTAAGTTTCTCTTTCTTTCCCTTTGGGTGTAAGCTTCAGAAAATGGAAATTAATTTTGCTCATCTTGCTCAATGTATTCTCAGCATTTGGCACATAGCAGGCATTCTTTCAATGAGTAAATGAACAGTTACACCCAGGTGAATAATCTATGTCCCGGCTATGTATCTACAACTGCTGACATATTTAAAGTTGTAGTAAGCTATATGATCTTGGCAAGTTACTTTACCTCTCAATTCTGTCATCTCTAAAATGGGGCTGATAATACCTAATTTGTAGGGTTACTGTGAGCACTAAGTGGAAAATAATTCATATCAAACAGGTTCAAAGCATCTGACACATGCTTTATTGCACCATAAATTTTGGTTTGTGGCTATTCCAAAGTATGATCGACTTTGTTTGTTCACTTTTTATTAAGGAAAATTTCAAGTACTTGTAAAAGCAGAAAACAATATAATGAATCCCCATGGATGATCATCCAGTTTAAACCACTAACAGATAGCTACTTGTTATATTTTTGTTCTCTACTCTTTTTTAAAAAGGAAAATCTGGAGATTACAACCTATTATTTAAAATATACTAAATGTTGTACACTAAGGCTAGGAATCACTGCTACAATTATATATTAACTGTTTTTATTTAAAGGAGAAATCATTTTATTTATTAATAGGATCCAGGCAACAACTGGCTTCCAGTGCTCTTTGATAACAGGGCACTTAGGCCAGGGTAAGAAAGAACAGGTGGGCAGCCCCATCCTCCATCCCCCAATTCCATACCCCAGGGCTGGTCCAAAAAGACTGGATCATCCAGGGCTACACAGAAAGATCAGAAGGGACAGCTGGAAGCTAAAAGAGACTGTTGATTAGGATCAATAAGTTCTAATTGCTTCTAGAACATAATAGGAAAAATTTCAAGAGACTTCCTAGCATCTCTTCCATAGAGTAACATAATTATAATAAAGCTTGTGTTTGCCCACCCTCTGGAATCTTCTAACATTAGGAAAGAAGTCCTTTTGTGGTAACAGGAGTCCCAGTGGCTTTAAGACAAATTCATTTTAAACTACACTATTTTCTGGAGTCTTAAGATACTGTAGCATCAACATGGGGTTCTGCACACATGTGCTTTCTGGAATGGGTGTCTGGATCACAGAGCACACAGGTAGTTTGCACTGAGGTGCATTCATGACACCCTTCACATTGAGAGCATCACCGGCCCACAGAACTCTGAGATGATGGAGATGCTGGATGTCTGTGATGTCCAAATGTCAGCCAGGAGGTACAAGTGGCTGTTGAGCTCTTTGAGATGTGGCTAGTGTAACCGAAGAACTGAGGGATTGATTTTAATTAAGTTCAATGTAAAAGGTTCCACACAGCCAGTGGATACCAATAAAACTCTAGATGGTGCCCTTTGACCAAATGCTTTTCAAACATCAATAACACACTGATTTGTGAATTTAATCCAACAAATATATACTTAGCAATAAAAAAGTAAAGAAATAAAAAGGTGCATTTTGATTTTAAATAGTGGGAACTAAAACAGATCATTGTTAAAAGGCCCCTTATGGAAATCAGCAACACCAAAACTTGAAACAAAAACAGCTCAGCCTTGTCTCATATGATCATTACATAGGTCTTACCATATATCACAACTTACAAAATCAGATTCTTCAGATCAGAGGAGTAGTTGATTGTCACCAGTTCCATGGCTTTCTGTAAATTTTCTCGCTGAATTCCTGCCAAAGAGTTGCAAGCCAAAGCCAACACAACTTTTCCTAATGATATCAGATCTGCTTGCTGACATGAAAGAATAAATAATACTTTTAATTTTTACTTCAGGGGTACACATATAATACACTGATACAACAGCCTATAGGGAGAAAAAGCACTGTTATACAAAAGCTGCAGAATTAAAGGCGAGGTTTTCAATTATTGGCACTTCTCAGCATCACCTGGGAGCTTACTTATAAAGATGATTTCTGAGCCTCTGGGCTAGAGAGTCTCATTCAGTGGATATGGGAACAGGCCCAACACTTTTATCATATCCAGGTAATTCTGATGAAGTAGTTCTAGGACCACATTTTAATAAATGTTACTCTAAGCAATTCACATGCCAACTACAGAACTGTTACTAAAAAAATTTACTTTTTGAACAGAATGGATAGTCTCCTCTATTAGAACAAATTCAAGATTATTATACTCTTGCTTTACTACAAACATGGCAATTTAAGGTAAGCATTTTTCTCATGTTCCATGATTTCCAGAATACAGTGGAATGTTGAGAATTGTTATCGTATCCAGAGGCATCAACCTGATTTTAGAGCATGTTCTCTAGAACATGGAAAATACGGCAAACCTCCTTGGACACCTCTTTTTTGTTTTTGAGGTCTGGAACCACCTGCTTTCCTACCCCTACCCCCACTTTTTTTTTTTTTTTAATAGATTTACTATGTTGAGGCATTTCTTCTAAAAAGATTTTCCAAAGACGACTAGCTAAGGTGAGCTCTTTACCACCCTTAACTCCAGGAAACGGAATGGACACCTCAAATGGCCCTGCTTAGTAATCATGACTAGGAGGACAGGCCTGGCTCAGTTAGCATGAAATCACTGAAATAATTCTGACAGAAGATTTCCATAAATCTTCAAAATCTGAGATCTTTTCTGAATTAATGGATACACATTCACTTACTGAATGCTGATTTAGTAAAAAGAATTTTCAAGCTGGCTGAAATTTCTACATCATCTGAGGAGCTTAACCAACAAACAAAACAAAAATAACAACAACAACAAAAAATCACCTGGTGGCCATCTCTTCCTCCCAGTTTTGGTATTAGTGTGGGGTAAGGTCTAGGGAACTGGTACTTGTCAAAGCTCCCACAAGAGATTTTATTATATAGCCAGGTGAGTATTTTAAGACAATCACTAATGAAGTTTTAACACTAGATGACTATCCTTAACAACATTCTAGCCAAATGATAAATAGCAGGAAGCTATTAGTAGCTCCCATTAGTAAAATATTAGAAAGTTCAGATTTTAAAATGTATCCAAAATTAGCCTTTGTGAGTCTAACATTTTGAATATGAGAACCTCTTAATCAGTAGAAAATTTGATTAGATAAACAAACTACTCTGGATCTATAGAAGAGATGCCAAGGACTCTTGTCAGAGAAAAAAACTTCACTAGAGGTATGGAGTTACAAGCCCAGCAGGGCAGGAGGGAAGGGCACCACTATGAGCTCTGGGGGGCTGTCCCCAAAATCAGTAAAACATCCAAGTTGTTATAAATTATAGAACTCTTGGTTAAGAGAAATCAGTGTGTGTCAATGCTAACTATTTTAATTCAATGTATTGATCAAAGCAAACTGAAAGCTGTTGTAATTTATCAAGTACCCGAGCAGCAGGTACCAATACCCAGCCTCCCAACTCTGAAAGCAATACAGTTTTCATTGTGGCTCCACAGTTAAGTGATGCTGTACTAAGCCTCCCAGCATCAATCCCTGTGTGAGACAAGAAAATAAAGGTCCAAGATCGCTGAAAAGCTGAGTGGGATTAAACCTTGAGTATATTCCAGCACAGAATTCCCCTAAGCTGACTCAAGGTGAGAATACCTACTTTTAGAAATAAAGTACACGTGAGACACAATCCAGATTAAGTTAAAATTGATTTTTTAAATGAAAGAGGCTAATAAAGTCTTGTTTAATTGAATTTAACAACATAAATAGCCAATAACTCTCCTTTCCTTATTTTCCAGCTACATAATTTTCCATTTGTTATGTTGCTTCTTACCTCCATCTGGTTTTTCCCCCCATTTGTTGAATTCAGGAGGTTTTCCCCCCAATTCATTTTCAGTTTCTTCCTGATTCTTGACTTCGTGATTTCTTTCTCTGATTCTATCTATGGCTCTACTTATGTCCATTTTACTGAAAGTCAGTCTCTATTCACGTGTCTGAAACAGACTATGAAAAATAGACTACAAGAACAATGCACTCCTTTCTCACGTACCCTCTTCTCTGTAAAATTACACTCCCCCTTTTGGGATATCTTTAATTCTCTCCTGTACCTTATGATAATAAGCTCTGTGAAAAATTTTCTATATGTATATACCAAAAAGTTCTTAAATGAAGAAAAGGAAACTTGATCATCCTTTACTACTGAGAAATAAAGAGGAAGTAACACTTGCTTGAAGGCTGAGTTTATAAATGAAAACAGTTCTTGACATAAATCATTTGCTCTAAATTTTAGCTTAAAAAGTTCGGAACCTGAAGATTTTTTCTTATGAAGTATTTTTTTCCAAAATAACTACACAACCCATAACTGAAATATTGTACATCCACAAGCAAAAAGTAGGAAATAAAATTATGACACCGAAACAAAGCCCAAGTAGTCTTACTTTACATGGATAATTTTTAAAAAGAGAGGAGGGGAGAACCTAATCACAAGAGAATGAAGAGGCAACTGTAAAGCATGTGTTTTATTTTTCAACGTGGACAGGGTTTTTCCAGATAAACAATAAAAATTGATATCTCTGACTCTAAAAACAATTACTTCCTAAGAAAAATTTAACATTATTTTCTTGCATAAGTGAAGATTAATAGTATTTTAACAGATAACAATCACCTTTGAAAGCATAAAAATCAGGAAGAAAACCTAATGAGAGCCACTTAGGCACTTGGTATACAACAGAAGGTAAGAAGGAAAGCAGCCAAGAAACAATCACCCCAGCTAAGATGGAGGGAACGAATTCTTTCAGGTGGAAGAAAGCTGCTGCTGGAGGATGAAAACAATCAGTGAGATTCTTGCCTGCACTGTCCAGACACTCCATCAACCACAACAGGTCAGCTGCTGTGCAGGTCAAGTAGGTACAAGCAGAGAAGGAGATATGAAAAGCTGTATACAATTGCATGCAATGATTGCCTGTACATCTTGGGGTTCCACTGTCTGTAGGTGAGTAGCAGAAGAGATTTAGGTAAGAAGTGAAACACTTAGATGCTATTTCTCACTCGTCCTTTATTTTTTATTTTGAAATTTTGTCTTACACAAAAGGGAACTAAAATATTCATTCAAAACATTAAGCAAAAAGAAGTTGAAATTAGAAGAGCAAGACGGTAAGGTGTTTCTCCACAAGATTAAAAGAGTCTGCCTGGGGCCAGCGCTGTGGCGCAACGGGTTAATGCCCTGGCATCCCACATGGGCACCAGTTCGAGACTCGGCTGTTACACTTCCAATCCAGCTCTCTGCTATGGCCTGAGAAAGCAGTTGAAGATGGCCCAAGTCCTTGGGCCCCTGCACCTGTGTGGGACACCCGGAAAGCTCCTGGCTTCTGGTTTCAGATCGGCACAGCTCTGCCCGTTGCAGCCAACTGGGGAGTGAACCATTGGATGGAAGACCTCTCTCTCTCTCTCTGCCTCTCCACACTCTGTGTAACTCTTTCAAATAAATAAATAAATCTTAAAAAAAAAAAAAGTCTGCCTGTTAATCCCATCTAAGTTACTAAATGTCAAAAAAAAAAAAATCCAAAAACTTCTTACAAGCAAAGAACTAAAACAACCCCAAAATAATGGTTGCATATCCTAATGTGAAGCACTACAACACAAACTGGTTTACATGAAAATTTTACTTTAAATAGTAATGTTACTTGCAGAGAATAGTCAAGGTGAAAGCAACTATTCTTAATGCTTCCTTGCAGGCTCTTATTCCCCTATGTCTTATCACATTAGTCAGAGAATAGGAAATAGCAAACTAGTTACCAAAAAAGGACGGACCTAAATCAACACTAGTAGAATTAAGTCACACAAGATACATTCTGACTAAACAAAGGAAAAAAATGACTTAGAAAGTGGAAATACAACAATCCTTTGAAAATGCTTCCAAACTTCTATGATTGGCAGTGGGACGAGTGCTCTAAAAAGTGAAAAGGATAGATGTCATTAAAGTGAAATCTAAGATGTCACAATATAATCTATTCAGCTAACAAATGGATATGTTTTCAACTACAACAAGAACAACAGCTGCAGTTTGTGACATTCACTAATTCTACAACACTTCAACTTCAAGGGCTCTACTCTGAACACCTCACAGGGGCTAAGCCACAGTCAATGTTTGCAGAGATGACTACTCAAGGGTAAACTGAAACCTAGACTTTCAACCCAGAAATGCTTTAAAATAAGTATCATTTGTCTTTAAAAATATGAAATGAAAAAAGAAACAAACAAACAAAAAACACACCCAAGCATTGTTTTCATGCTGAATTTTACTCACCTGGTACTGGGCCATTAATGCCAATGGATTATTGTTTTGACTGTTATCAAATGTTAAAACATCAAAAACTCCAACACAATTTACTCGTAACCTTTAAAGACCAGAAAATTTAAGAAAATTAAAATAAGTTTTATTATGTACTGACAGGAATTTAACATTTCCTATAATATTAGCAAGGATCTCAGATTATTATTTAAGTCTAACTTCCATCCCCAAACCCCAATAATCTTCGCTACTCACAATTTTAGAGATTAGAAAATTAAAGTTCAGAGGTATCAAGGAATATACTTCCACTTACAGAAGTAACTGACAAAACCAAGACCTTAACTCACATTTTTTGACAATCAGATCAGAGTCCATTTTTAATCACTCCAAGTTGTCTATTAGCTATTCATGAAAGAAAATGAATTAGCTTTCTAAAACTTGCTAAAGATGTACCAGGTACTGTTTTACATGTACTGACTCACTCCCATCTCTCAATGACATTGAGGTAAGTACCTTAAATTTGAAGAAAATGTACTTAGAATAGTACGCATCTAATGAAGCTGTTGAAACACAGAGAAGTTGTAACTAGTTCAGGGTTGTATCAATACTAATAAACAGAACCAGGATATGGACTCAGGGAACCTGGTATTAGATCTTAAGGTTTTTCTACTATGCTCCTCAAGACAATGCTGAAAATTATAGCAACTCACAACTCAGGTGAAGTTAAGTCTGTGTTATTTAACTCTATCTGTTGTTGTCAAAGCATGGGACTTAACCAACAAGAGCATCAGGAACTTCACAGTGTGCAAATTCTCAGGTCCCACTGCAGATTCAGTAAATACAACAATTGGGGTAGAACTCAAGTACGGATGCTCAATCAGCCTTCTAGATGATTCCGACTCATGCTAAAAATTTGAGAATCCTCTAACCCTAACTACATATATCTTCCTGATCCTTCCTACCAAGATTTTTGGTTCATTACCAGGAATTTTATTAAGATTAACTTTTTAAAGAAAAAAACTTACAAATGAACACTGTCACAGCAGTTCTTCTGGATGGAATATATGAAAAGGTAGAATCAAAACAGATCATGCTTTATTTACTGTCATAAGTTAGATGCTCAATTAAGAAGCCAAAACTCAAAATGCTAGTACCTTGTCTTGCCAGTTATCAGAATCTTTGTTGGGTCCATAACTCGACAGGCCAAACCTGCTGTATGAATGGTACGCAATGCAGAACTCAGTTGGACAATATATGCCCAAATAAGAGACTCTGGCAACAATCCAGCGTGTTGTCTGGGCAATGGTCCATCATGTTGACCTATAAAGCAAATAATGTAAAAAAAATGTCATTTTCAATTAAGTAATCAACTAAAGATTAAGTATCAGTCAAGCTAAAATTAACCAAGAAAACTATATTCATGGCACAACACGTGAATGTGTGTGTGTGTGGACAACTTAAGAGACAAGTTCAGTTTCCTGTGTCCAAAATAATACTGTTATATACCACTGGCAGCAGCACAGCTTTTACTGAAATGCACTTTTTGTGACTTGATAATTATTAAGCTATAAACAAAAATTTAAAGAATTCATGTTAGCCAAATAAATATAAATCCTGATTAAAAGCAGGAACCACTGAAACTCTTCTTTTTCTTAAAATGTAGATAATCCTAGTGCATTGTATTGTTTAGGCATTTGACAGCTGTTCATTCATGGACTGAGGGAAATAAAAGTCTCTAGCGAAATCTGTATTTAATGTTTTCTTCCTTATACTGATAAGCCTCTTCTATTACACATATATACACAGGATGATACTCAATCCACACAAAAATACATGTAAAACACTGAACAGCACTTTATGTAATACTGAAACACACACACACTCTGATCTACCACAAGTAATCGTTTTTATTTTACCAACTTATATGTGATTTTTCATACTTTCTGGGGCATTGTTAATACTTAAAGTGGTGCCAGTGCTGTGATGCAGCAGGTTAAAACCCTGGCCTGCAGTGCCAGCATCCCCTAAGGGCTCACTGGTTTGAGTCCGGGCTGCTCCACTTCCAATCCAGCTCTCTGCTATGGCCTGGGAAAGCAGTAGAAGATGGCCCAAGTCCTTGGGCCCTTGCACCCACATGAGAGACCCAGAAGAAGCTCCTGGCTTCTGGCTCTGGATCAGCTCAGCTTTGGCTATTGTGGTCATCTGGCGAGTGAACTAGTGGGTAGAAGACCTCTCTCTCACTCTTTCTCTCTCTTTCAAATAAATAAAATACATCTTAGAAAAAAAAGACATAGTTAAATGACTACTTATAGAGATAACAGATAGCAAATATATAGGATAGTCAAAAAAATCCATGGGAAATTGAATTTAAAGGTAAGATTAGTTGGGTGCAATTTTTTAAAAATACATACATACAAGGGTCTTCAAAAAGTAACCTGCAGGGGTTGGTTTTGATCTAACAGTTGGGAAACTCAAGTCCCAAACTTGAGTGCCCAAGTTCTATTCCCAGCTCCAGTTCCTGACCCCAGTGTCCTGCTAATGCAGATCCTGGGAGGCAGCAGGTGATGCTTCAAGTTAGTGGGTTCCTCTACCTACATGGAAAACCTGAATTGAGTTCTTGGTTCCAGCTTGAGCCCAGGCCCAGCTCTGGCTGTTAGAGGCAAATGGGAAGTAAACCAGTAGATGGGGAGTGCTTGCTCTCTCTAACAGTTTTTAATTGCATGAAAAATGTGTACTATGAAAAAACCAAACATGGAGGCCAGACGTTTTCTGCACCAAAATAAACTTATCTTTTAATTCCATTTTGCCACTTTGTTAAGTGCCCTTGTATTCTCATACTTATGAACTGGGGATACAATTTCTAGTAAAAAGCACATGTAAAATTCAGAACCCATGATCAATCAATTTGGATAGAACTAAAGATAATGTTCTGGAAAAAAGTGTTCAATGACTCACAAAGTGGCTGCCATGATAAATATTAAAACAGTATCAAAGATTATCATGAATACTTCAAATAAAATAAACAAGCTAATAAGCAAAGGGAATATTTATACACATAGTACTTACTGTATGCCAGATTAAGTTATAGGTATTTTATCTACTTCAATTCATTTTAAACCTCTTATCAAAATCTAGGATAATGTATTGCTCCCATTTTCTAAATTAGCAATTTTTTATGTGACTCTTAGTTTGTTCTAAAACAACAAATTACATGGTATAAGAAAACAGCAGGGGAATGGCACTGTGGTATAGAAAGCTAAGCCTCCACCTGCGGTGCTGGCATCCTATAGAGGCAAGTTCATATCCTGATTGCTCCATTTCCGATCCAGCTCCTGCTATGGCCTAGGAAAGCTTGGGGCCCTAAACCTGTGTGGGAGACCTGGAAGAAGTTCCTGGCTCTTGGTTTCCAACAGGCTCAGCTCTGGCCATTACAGCCATTTGGGGAGTGAACCAGCAGGTAGAAGACCTTTCTCTTTTCTTTCTCTAACTTCATCTCTCAAATAAAATAAATTTAAAAAAAAATCTTAAAAAAAAAAAACATAAAAGAAAACAATAGACTTCCATGCACATATGGTAAGCTTAGGGAAGGACTATCACTCAAAAAATTTAAAATGTAAAATATAATTCCTGTGAAAATATAAAGATTAATATATCAGTCAGTCAACACCGAAACCCAAAGGGAAAATAATGCTATAATACAAAGGAGTGGTTTTCAATAGGAGTAAATTCTGCTTCCCCAGAGAACATCTGGCAATGTCTGCAGATATTTTTGGTGTCAAAAATGGGGTAGAGAGGATTGCTACCAAAATCTAGCAGATATAGGACAGGCTATACAGTGGGAACGGCTACTGCTAAACATTCTTCAGCACACAGAACAGCCCCCACAAAAATCATCCAGCCCCAAATGTTAATAGTGCTGATGTTGAGAAACCCAGCTATAAATTAAAGCCAACAGCCATTTCCCAGGTGTTATGTCTAAAATAACTTGAACTACAATCATGTATAGGAAAAGTTCTACCACATCCCCTTCAAGAAAATTATGCATGTGTCTACAGTGACATGACAAAAGGAAAACAGTGACCACACTATATGAGTAGACTTTTAATGTGAAACGACCATGTAACCACAGCTTTCTTCTGTAACTGTCAGAATACAGGAAGCAAAGTCATAGGTTAAACAGAAGTAATGTGTATTTTACCTAAAACTACACTCTTTAGAGGAATTACAATCCCAAAGATAATATAATGCAAACTCAAATCTTTCAGCTTCTTCTAATTAATATCAGTCATCTGCTTAGGAAAATCGTAAAAAGCCTAAAAACCATGACAAAAAATGTGATTCTTCTTTCTTACTCCCAAACCAGAAAATGAGACCTTTTCCAAATACATATATGAAGTAACATTATCAAAATGGACCTCCTTTTTCTCTGAAATAACTTATTCTTTAAATACACATTTGTCACACCATGAAAATATTCTGATTCTTTATAAAACCTGATTATAAAACAATTCTTTAATATTAGAAAAGGGTAAAAAAGGAAGGTAATCCATGCTTATGCAAAGTTAAGAGAAAACCATTTATTTTCTTAGGTAAATAAAATAAAAACTGATTTAGTCACACTGTACTATAAGGGAATTATTAAATTACATTCAGAGAAAATAAAATTTAAGGTGAAAATATTTAGAGTAAATGAAAAATTAGATGTAAAATGACAGACAAAACAATGCAAAAAGAGACCAAAAAAAACCCACAAAGACTGGGAAGAAATCAAAAGATTCATAATAGTTGTGATTCACTAGAGAAGAACAATGATTACTTTTCTAATTTAATAAATTTCCCATATATTTTTATTTAGAAAGAATAATTTAAAAGAAAAACATTTTGGGGTCCGTCCTGTGGCGCAGTGGGTTAAAGCCCTGGCCTGAAGCGCCGGCATCCCATATGGGCACTGCTCCTCTTCTGATCCAGCTCTCTGCTATGGCCTGGGAAAGCAGAAGATGGCCCAAGTCCTTGGGCCCCTGCACCCACGTGGGAGACCTGGAAGAAGCTCCTGGCTCCTGGCTTCAGATTGGCTCAGCTCCGGCCTTTGCGGCCATCTGGGGAGCAAACAGTGGATGAAGATCTGTCTCTGTCTCTACCTCTCTTTGTAACTCTTTCAAATAAAATATATCTTAAAAACAAACAAACAAAGCAAAACATTTATGAGGGGGAAAATTTTTTTAAACACATTCATAGTTATTTCAAACACCTAGATTTCAGTCTTCTGTCAATCTCAGTGAACAGACATAATATATTATTTCCTAACTTAGTACAGATCTACTCTATTTACTTGTGATATTTCTTCCTAAAATGCAATAGATTGCTTTAGCTAAATGATTACAGGGATAAGTTTATATGTATCTGTCAAAATAAAGTTTGCTTGCATCTTTTTCTTACCCCATTTTCTCTTTGTGAAATAGGCGTCAGCGTTGGGGTCATTAAAGTGTCTGCTCATCATAGTTTCTCCTCCAGCATGGAAATCATATGCAAACACAAGAGCTTAAAATAAAACACAAACACTCATTACTGAAATCTGGCTTCAAATAATGAAGCTCACCAGGTGCAAAACAGCTACAGTACAAATTACTCACAAGGCTCGGCGAATGCTTTAGTGGTAAATACTTCACGCAAGGTTACAATATTTGAGTGCTGAATTTTTTTCCACATATCAACCAACACCATGCACTTTGTGTTAACAAGACGAAAACCTAAAAAAAAAATTTTTTTCACTCTAATAAACTGCAAATGACATCCCCTTTGTATTCCACCAGAAATGTCATGTATAAACTGTTTATAAGATACTAATTTCCAAATGAAAAAATTTACCATTCCTTAAATTCATGTATTAAATAAATCAACATACTCAGTAAGGTTTTTCAAAAATAACCTTAGCCTCAATAATACGATTATAAAAGAGAAGAATTTATCTTCCTTACCATGTATCCTTCGAAGGCAGTATGGCAGATCATCTTTGCTATTTACAGCTTTGTAGCAAGATGTAATATATCCAAAATTACTTGATTTCTGTATTCGGTTGGGGGGTGGCAGTGGTTCTAAAGGGAATAGACTATGGTAGCTGTCAACTTCTGAAGGGACCGCTATAATAATTCACAGAAGATTTTATATTACATACAGTCATAAATCCTCAACAGTACTAAAGAAACCAAATCTATAAAACATTCAGTTATTAAAACTCATATTACAGAATAGTGCCAACATTTACAATTCGCCCCCCAAAAAAACCCTGAAGTTTCCTATAACACAAATTTTGTTTCTCAGAAATAACTGTTAGAAACAATTTTGAGTTCTCACTTAGCTATTAAACATTTTTTATTGTGATGCTGAATAAAAATCAAGATGGACTATTCCTTTAAATACTTTATTCTGTATAAAATCTATTTAGATAATGATGCACCCAGGAAAAACAGGAGACAATTTCACGAGTACTTGCACCCCTGCAACCCAGTGTAGGAAACCTGAATGGAGTTCCAGGATCCTGGCCTTGGCCTGACCCAGTCTGAGCCACTAAGGCCATCTGAGGAGTAAATCAACAAATGAAGATTTCTCTCTGGCTCACCCCTTGTCTTTGTAACTCTTTCAAATAAACAAATATTTAAAAATGTATATGAATTTTAATTTTTAATGCATAAAGAAACTCAAAGCATATTAAATTGGTATGCATGTTTGTATGTGTAACTACTTATGTAACCTATAAACATGGTAATTTTTAATCAAAACTCTTAAATCCAAACATTCGGTGTAGTAAGTAACACAAGGAAATTACCCTCACAAAATAATTAAGGGATGAACAAATGGCAGCAATGTTCACTGTGGTTTAAAAATAGTGAAAAATGCTTAAGAACAGGAAACTTGTTATAAATAAATATTAGTAGAGACACTCAGTAAAATATCACAGCTTGAATCCCTAGAAAAATACTAAAAAACAAAACTTTATCATTAACTTTCATGTTCCTCACAGAGAGAAAAATTATGTTTAAGAACATACAACACGTAAAGATCTGTCCATGATATACTGTGAGTTCCAGAAGCTAAGTACAATCCAATTTGGTATTTCATATAAAAACTAAGAAGCTGTATGCTAACATGACTTCAGTGGCTGCTGTTACAGAGTACAGACAAGTTATTTTCCCATCTTTACTGTTTCCCAATTTCTCAAGCAAACATGAATCAGTTCTATAATTCACAATGACAAGTAGGCTTTTTTTAAATTAATGCTTCAAATACAATTAGGTTTTGAACTTGGACAGCTTCCACTCAGCTAACTGTCTTGGATGCTTATGCTATTTTAGGTGAAAAGAAGGTAACTAAACAGGCAATATACACAGAAGAAAACAACCAGAAAGACAACAGAAAAACTGCGACAATGGGAGCCAGTGATGTGGTGTAGGGGGTAGAAACCACCACCTGCAATGTTGGCATTCCACATAGGCACCAGTTTGAGTCCCGGCTATTGCACTTCCGATCCAGCTCCCTGCTAACGTGCCAGGGAAAGCAGACGATGGTCCAAGTGCTTGGGCCCCTGCACCCATGTGGGAGACCCAAAAGATGTTCCTGGCTACTGGCTTTGGGTTGGCCCAGCTCCAGCGTATGTGTCCATTTAAGGAGTAAACCAGTGGATGGAAGACCTCTTTCTTTCTGGCTCTCCTACTGTCTGTCTGTAACCCTGCCTCTCAAATAAATAAATAAATCTTTATTAAAAAAAAAAAAAAAAAAAAAAAAAAAGAGGGGCCCGTGCTGTGGCATAGAGAGTAAAGCTGCCACCTATAGTGCCAACATCCCATATGGGCGCTGGTTTGAGACCTGGCTGCTCCACTTCCAATACAACTCTCTGCTAAGGCCTGGGAGAACAGCAGAAGATGGCCCAAGTCCTTAGGTCCCTGCACCTGTGTGGGAGATGCAGAAGAAGCTCCTGCCTCCTGGCTTCGGATCACCCAGCTCTGGCCATTGTAGCCATTTGGGGAGTGAACCAGTGGATGAAGATCTCTCTCTCTGACCTCTCTCTGCCTCTCTGTAACTATGCCTTTTAAATAAATAAATGAATCTTTAAAAAAAAAAAAAAAAAAAAAAAGGAAAAGAAATTCTCACGTAACTACAGAAGTCTGGGTCAAAATGATCCTTCTGGCCGGTGCCGTGACTCAATAGGCTAATCCTCCACCTGCGGCGCCGGCACACCAGGTTCTAGTCCCGGTCGGGGCGCTGGATTCTGTCCCGCTTGCCCCTCTTCCAGGCCAGCTCTCTGCTGTGGCCCGGGAAGGCAGTGGAGGATGGCCCAAGTGCTTGGGCCCTGCACCCCATGGGAGACCAGGAGAAGCACCTGGCTCCTGCCTTCGAATCAGCGCGGTGCGCCGGCCACAGCATGCCAGCTGTGGCGGCCATTGGGGGGTGAACCAATGGCAAAAAGGAAAACCTTTCTCTCTGTCTCTCTCTCACTATCCATTCTGCCTGTCCAAAAAAAAAAAAAAAAGAAGAGAGAGAGATCCCTCTGCCTTTACCAGATATTTCACACTGATTAACTCAGTGAGATGGGATTTGCTATTTCCTGAACAAGGAAAATGAGGATTATAAAGCTTTGAGAGGGAATCTGCAATGCAAACCCACTCTTCTTTAATCCTGTAGTCTTATGCTTTCAAACTTTATTTGGCATTTTGGCCACAGTACAAAATAAACAGAATGATTCCATGTTACTTTATTTTTTTTATTTATTTATTTTTTTGACAGGTAGAGTGGACAGTGTGAGAGAGAGACAGAAAGGTCTTCCTTTTACCGTTGGTTCACCCTCCAATGGCTGCTGCAGCTGGCGCACCGCGCTGATCCGAAGCCAGGAGCCAGGTGCTTCTCCTGGTCTCCCATGAGGGTGCAGGACCCAAGCACTTGGGCCATCCTCCACTGCACTCCCGGGCCATAGCGGAGAGTTGGACTGGAAGAAGGGCAACCGGGACAGAATCTGGTGCCCCGACCGGGACTAGAACCCATGTGCCGGCGCCGCAGGTGGAGGATTAGCCTATTGAGCCGCGGCGCTGGCCCCGTGTTACTTTCAAAGTTAAGTGAAGTTGTATGTTCTACTAAAATAGAAGTAGAAATAAAGTATACACACAAGTGAGTATAACTGCAACTATTACTTTTGCTCATTAACTTTTTTATTTGAATAATCAGTGTAATTTCCATAAAGAAATCAAATGGTGAAAAATTCTGCTTCCTAGCTATTTTATAGGTAGTACTTAATACAGGAAGTACGTAATTTCAGATCAGCAAAAAACATACTAAACCCATTATGTACTAGTGCACCCACAATGACAAAAAATGAATTGGCACCCTAAAAAGCCTTAGAGAAAAATAAAGACAGTAAGCTTACATAAAACGTAATACTGGGGCCAGCTCTGTGGCATAGGCAGTGAAGTCACCACCTGCAGTGCCAGCATCAAATATGGGTGCCAGTTTGAGTTCTGGCTGCTCCACTTCCAATCCAGCTCTCTGCTATGACCTGGGAAAACAGTGGAAGATGGCCAAAGTCCTTGGGCCCCTGCACCTACATGGGAGACCCAAAAGAAGCTCCTGGCTCCTGGCTTCGCATCAGCGCAGCTCTGGCCAGTGTGGCCAGTTGGGGAGCGAACCAGCGGATGGAAGACCTCTCCCTCTCTTTCTCTCTCTGCCTTTCCTCCTCTCTCTGTGTAACTGACTTTAAAATGAATAAATAAATATTAAAAAAAAATACTAAAAAAACAGCTATTAAAATAGAGATTCACCATGACACTGGCTCCTGAACTTTAGCATTCCATTAGGGTGACAAGAGTCTTGTACAAAGACAGCTGGGCCCCACCTGAATCAGCAAGTCTGAAGCAGAATCTAGGAATTTATAATTCTAACAAGTTCCTACACACTATTGGAATTGTTGCTGCTTGCCTAAAGACCATACTTTGAGAACTACAATGCTAAGGAAATAATGGGAAGTTAGCCATTCCCAAGAATATTAGGAAAGACCTCACAGGGTAATCTGCATTTCTTACTACCAAATGAAGGGTAACACTGCTTTCAAGAGGCTAAAAGGAAGCAGAAAGGTGCTTCATGGTAAGGGAGTAAACAGAACAACAACAAAGAAGGCCTACATATGTACACTGTGTTCAGGGAGGGAGAGATTTCATTTGGTAGGAGCACATGTGTGTGTTTGAGTGCCACAAAGGAGGTGCAGAAGGAAGACAGAGCTAAAACAGATGCAATGACATCCTAGAGAAATTTAAAGGCGCTGAGGACTTGAGATTTATTATGTCAAACAGTGGTGTTCATATCACCACATGACAGGAGACCGGAGAAGGGACACAACTAGCTAGACTGTAATGCTTTCACCACCTGTATTCTCTGACCACTTTTCAAGCAAGTCATATTGAATTCTACAGTGCAGGAAAAAAATCTGTGCTTAAGTGGAAAACTTAAATGTTATCCAAAGGATAATCCTTGGGTGTTGGATTCTGATTTTGGGAAGCTATTTTACAATCTGGTACACCATAGGTAATGAACAGCACTATAAAATCATACAGGTTCCATCTAGTAGAAATCCAACTTCCCTCTTCCTCAGTAGAGAAACCAGTACTTGTTTTTAGTTCAAAGTAACAAATACACATAAATAAGCATGAATAAAGCGGTGCTTCAATCACTGTTAGGCATTAAAATGATTACTATGAGTATGCTAGAGTTCTTATAAAAGCAAAAAAGAAAATCAAGTTGGAAGAATATATCTAAAATAGGAATAATCAACTTTTAGACTACAACCAAGTTGTACCAGATAGCATAAAAAAAAAAAAACCCTTAGTTTTTGTTTCCTATATAAGTACACTTCCCCTCAAAAAGCATATACATGATAAGCTGGTAAATCCACAACAGGGTTTCTCCATCTCAGACAATAGTATCTTGGACTGAATCATAATTTGTTGTAGGATGTTCAGTAACATCCCTGGCCTCTATCCACTAATGCCAGTAGCATTCTGCTTCCAGTGGTGACCATCAAAAAATGTTTTGATCATTGCCAAAAGCCCTCTTAAGGTTAAGGATAAAATCATTCTTGGTTGAGACTCACTGATCTAGGGGAAATAGATTATGTTTTCATAGTTCAGAAGTACAAATCTGATGGAAGTATGAAATACAGAATAGAAATGAAAAAGAGAAAAGAAAACCAAAGAGTAAAAGGGCCCGGGTTTGTAGTGCAGTGAGTTAAGCCTCCAACTGCACCACCAACATCTCATATGATTACCAGTTCAAGTTCCAGCTGCTCCACTTTGTATCCAGCTATCAGCAGAGGATCACCCAACGTTTTTGGGCCTCTGCCACCCATGTAGAGACCCAAATGGCCTGGCCCAGTCCAGGCTGTTGTGGATATTTGGAGAATGAAATAGCAGATTAAAGATTCTGTCTCTCCCTTTCTGTAATTTTGTCTTTCAAATAAAATCAATGAATCTTTAAAAAGATTAGTCAAAATAAGAAATTGAGTATCAACAGCCAACCTATGAAATGAAAAAGATCAGAACTACACAAGTGGCAGAAAGAACTACCAAACCATGTCTGAACTTAAGTACAGAGTTCAATTAATCAAACCTTTACTTCGTGATAAAAGCATGGCCTGCTTTTATTTAGCTAATAATTCTTAATAATGTAATAAGAATCTGAAAACTTGGCACTCAAAACAAAGCTGAGATCTTTACATTAGCTTACATCTGACCATATGGCCCACTGTACCAATCTCTGCCTTTCTTCTCTTTCCCTTCCCTTCCTGTTTATATATGTTTTATTATATCTATTATGTATTTCACAAAAGCGGATTATATATGTGTGAATATATATGTATACGTGTTTATATATACACATAAATATACATAGTCTTCTGCCCATTTTTAAAATTTGTATTACTAAGATTCTCACGTATTATCACATGTCAATATACTTTCTTCATTAAATATTTAAATATAATTTCAAAAAGTTTGTAGAAAAAAGAATTAGAAGTTAATTTTGGTACACTATAGACAGCCAGACACTAAAATAAATATCTTCCTTGTATTTCCCCACCCATTAGGGATACTCAACATCTCTTCACATACCTACAAGTGTTTCTTCTTTCATGAAATGCCTACTCTTATCTTTTGGTCATTTTTCTTTTGAGTTGTTTGTGATCTTACTCACACGTGAGGTTTTTTATAGTCACTTGTATGGAAGGCAAACATCTTCCAAGTTTTGTTTTCTTTTTACTATAGGTGCCTTTGGACAGTTTTAACTTTAGTAATAGTTTTCAGTATTTTCTTGCGGAGACAATAATATTTAGGACCTGTATATAAAAATCTTTTCCTACTAAAACATTAAAACTATTCATTTATGTTTTAAAGTTAAAGAATTTTGTCTTAGATATGTAAATTCTTAATCTACTGAGAGTTGATCTTTTAATGTGGCTTAATTTTATCTCTTTTCATTATTTATCAATCAGGACGACACTGGACTATGCTGAATCCTGAATATCATCAAGTATTTTAATACTATCTTTGAAGCAAATGTATTCTTACTGTATTGTTTCTATAAAGTTTGCTAAGTTATATTGTATTTAATTTTTACAGAGTAAGCTAGAGAAAGAGATTTTTAACATATGCTGAGAGTACTGTCAGGAAAACCTAGGTTTATATCTTGACAGACTATTTACCAGCTTTTGGTCTTAAAGGCAAGTTGCTTAACCTGTCAGTTTCAGTTTTCCTTGTAAGTGAAATGCAAATGATAATAGCATGTCACAGAATGTGAGGATTAAAGTCACAAAGATTAAAGTCACAGATTAATTAGCACACTGTGGTCTCGGAAATAATAAAGACCTTCCCCTTCCACTTAAAAATCCCTCATTAAGTTTCAAAAGTCAAAAATATTCTAGTTAATAGTGAAGTAAATCACTGCGAACTGTAAAACCGCATTTGATTAACTAGGATACTATTATACGTAAGACTGACTGAAATACACTGAGTGATCAGGAGCATCTTGGGATTCTTAAATTTGCACAGAAACAAGTAGTACTACATAGGCATTATAACAGCCTTTAAAGGGAAGAATGAATCAACTTGCATTTTACCTGGCATATCTGCTTGATCAATTTGAGCCATTGTTATTAAATGTCTGTTGATCAGCTCCTAAGAAAAGGAAACAAGTATATTGATATCTAAAAGCAGTTTCTTACCTGACTCCTTCCCTCTCCGTTTCTCAAATAAACATCTTAAAAATGCTTCTTTATATTTTAGGATACACAGAGCTTCTGAAATATAGATTTCCTATCATAACTAATATGTGTACTTTTAAATACAGACATCATGAAATAACATTTTTAAAAATGATAAAGTATATAAGCCCCAAAACTAGATAGACCTGTCCATAACTAAAGTTGAATTTAAAGAGCTGTGCTATAACCCAAAGTATATGATAAACTCATTAAAAAAATCACTATATTGGTAGAACTTACATCTGTGAAACAAAAATATTTAAAGAATCTGGGAATTATCAAATAACTCCTAGCTATTTACAAAAAAAAAAAAACCTAAGCTACTTTATAAAATTTTTTAATAATTAGAACACTTAAAATGAAATCAATTTCTGGACCAACCTATCAACTCTAAACTTACACCTATTAGGTTGGAAACCACATAAAATATTTAAGTACTTCCAAGAACTCTTTCAATCGAAAAGAATATGAAGTACACAAAGGTGGACCATTTAAGTAGCTATTGTTGATATTTTCTTAAAAGGTTTCCCTCAATAAATAAACCAGTTAAAATGTATGCATTCTAAATAATTTGCTTGAGCACAGCATTTTGAGTTGAAAAGAGCTCTTTCTCTTCTCTTTGCTAAAGCACAGTAAGTATTTCTACTAAGAATTATGAAAGCATACCTGTCGGAGTTCATCAGCCATGAAGAAGGAAGGTGCATTTGCTTTTGGCTGCATGTAAGCAACGTGAGGTGCAGTTGGAGGATAAATATGATAGTTTGGAAATACCTAAAAAGGCAGGGGGGGGAAATGCAATGACCAATTCTTCTCAGTGGATAAGCTGTTATCATTGTTTCATGTGACTGATAAATCTTGAGTACATTTTTAATTGTTAAATGATAAACATCTCAGAGAATAGCTATCAATATTTTCTGAATTAATTCACTTTCAAAAGGCTTGTATTTTAATAATCAATTTTTAAAATCTAATGAGGAATGGGGCCGGCGCCATGGTTCACTTGGTTAATCCTCTGCCTGAGGTGCCGGCATCCCATGTGGGCACCAGGTTCTAGTCCCGGTTGCTCCTCTTCCAGTCCAGCTCTCTGCTGTGGCCTGGGAGGGCAGTGGAGGATGTCCCAAGTGCATGGGCTCCTGCGCCCGCGTGGGAGACCAGGAAGAGGCACCTGGCTCCTGGCTTCAGATCAGTGCAGCGCCGGCCATAGCAGCCATTTGGGGAGTGAACCAATGGAAGGAAGACCTTTCTCTTTGTCTCTCTCTCTCACTGTCTATAACTACCTGTCAAAAAAAAAAAAAAAACATCTAATGAGGAAGAAAACTTTTTTTAGATATACTCAAATTTAGGCTCCATTAAGTATACAAAATTAGCTCTTTGAAGAAATGTCTTCCACTTATAAAAAGATTACAGGAATTATTGGAATGCAATTGGGAGAGAGGAAGAAAGAGACTGTGAAAGGTGTTTGGGCACAGAGGCATAAGGAAATGGGCCACCTAATTCAAGCATTCTCTGCACATTAAGCACTTCACCCTGCCATAGCAAAGAGAACCAACTTACTTGAGGTCAGAGAGGGAAGTGAACAGAATGATGCAGTGAATATTTGCCTTCCAAGCAAACAATGACAAAATTACCAAGTTGGCTTCCAACTTCTTATCTTTTTATTTCTCCAACTGGACTCACCCTTACAACACTGCTTTCTTCTCCTTTTCCTTATCACTTTGTTCTCCTGCCTCTCCTTCCCATCACTGGTCCAGGATACAAAACTCAAGGCACATTTTAAAATATCTTTTCTATTTTTTATTCTTTCATTTTAAAAACTCGAACCTTTTTTTCTCTTTTAAAAATCCATTTAGCTGTTCTGTTGCCCTTAGACAATTATTTTGCTCTAGATCGCAAGTAGAACACTTATAAGTATACAACACTTATAAGGTTTCCTTTAACCCTATATCTGCAGGAAGAATAACACCTCTTTTTTCTTGCTTTGGTTTCCTTACATCAGATAACAGTTTGGCTTAATTACTTCAGGTTTTTCTAAGAGCAAATTTAAAGGGTAGTTTGAAGGGTAACAACAAAAACATGTGCCACATTTAATCTCTGTAAAAATAGCAGAAACAGTTTTGTGACAAAAGCACCTCTTTATTAACTAAATTTCCTCTTTCTACAAATGTGATAAAATAAAATATAATAAAAGCATAAATAATTATAAAACATAATATCCTCCACAAGGGCAAAATACAGATGAAGTCCTTACTTGAAAGGACTAAAGAGAGGCTTCTACTCAATTATTTGACCTTTTACTGATAAATAGTTCTAAACTGACTTGTGAAAGATTTCTGTCCAAAACAACAACAAACAAGAAAAACCCAAAATTCATCAAGACTGCTAGTTATTTTATTATTTTCCTAAAACCTATGTTAACAGGAATTACAACTACTTCTGTAACTTTTTTATTTATTTCTTACAAGGTGTTTAGGAACCATTATCTTCATTTTATACCTGAGAAAAGAAGTATAAAGATTCGGGACCAGCGCTGCAGCACAGCAGGTTAAGGCACCAGCCTGCAGCACCAGCATCCTATATGGGCACCAGTTTGGATTCTGGCTGCCTCACTTCAAAGCCAGCTCCCTTCCCATGAGCCTGGGAAAGCAGTGGAGGATGGCCAAAGCCCCTGGGCCCCTGCACCCATGTGGAAGAAGCTTCTGGCTTCTAGTTCGGATCAGCTTATCTCTGTCCATAGCAGCCACTTGGGGAGTGAACCAGTGGATGGAAGCTACCTCTCTCTGTAACTCTTTTATATAAATAAAATAAATCTTTAAAAAAAATATAAAGATTCAGAAGTCAAAACAAAGGCAGGACTAGGCTTTTAAAAGCAAAAAGGAATTTCCTGTCTTTTCACTGGTCACCTTTTGGGATTAGTAAAAAAAAAAAAAAAAAAAAATCAATCAAAATAAATTATTAAGCCACTCAAGGAACCAATCTGTTTACTGAAATCTAAATATACTTTCCATAGGAATCTCTCATCTAAGACTGTGAAATGCCTCTGGTTTATATCTGTCCTCACTCCTGTAATGGAATTTGGCTTCCTTACACATGAGCTCTTCATCCACTACTTATTTTTCAAGAGTAAATAATTTTTGAACATGGACAAAATAATGAAGCGGAAAAGGTACAATGTATGTAACACCTTAGTGCTCCCCCCTTCTCCTCTCTGTACCCTGTCATCTATTTCTGGCTCCTGCTTTTTCTCTCTGTCTGCACACTACTAATTCACTCTTAGAAAACTTTCTTGCTAGACATATTCTTCTCCTCTTGGGCTTCAAGGTCATGATTTTTCTGAGCCTGTCTCTCCCCATTTGATAACTCTCTCTTCTCCCTTTGCTTTGGCAGCTCCTTCCTCATTCAAACTCAAGACTTTCATCTGAATCTTCTCCCTACTTAGCAATGATCCCAACAGTAACTGTTACATCTGGGGCAAGTCAATCATCAGTTTGCTTTCAGTAACTACCAACAAAATACTACCTAATTTCTGACCTTCTAACTAGAGGTCAAATTACCTGTACAGTACAAGCAAACAAATGTCAGTGAACATCAATGCCAGCTAACATGCAATAAGCAAAACATATTATAAAGTACTAAAATAAAGCATGAACAAAATCTCATTTCTGATTAAAACCGGATTTGCCAAAAACTAGATTAGAAAGACAGAACTCGATTAATTTAAGATTAAAATTCTCAATTGAATTAGAAAATGAAATACTTTTTACATCACAATAAAAGGATGCAAGCAGGAACATCACAGTAACAAGAGTACTATAATTGCTGTCTAGCGAGGACATACCATTCCAGTCAAAGGTGCTGGAGCTGGAGTCGTGTCTGTATAGAAGTAAGTTGTCCCACCAACAGTTTCCTTCTGGATCACCTGACCAGAAGATGGGTTCTGGGAAACAGGATTATTAGCAGGTGTCGAGGCACTAGAAGGCACCATGTAACTGGCTGGATTCGGAGTGTGACTTCTTCTCCTGGGGGCAGGAGAAGTGTGTGGAGTAATCTTGGGGGAATGAAGAGGGGAGGATCCAGCAGACAATGACATTCCTGAAGAAGACATGAAAAAGCTTCTTAATGAAACCATTGGTTGTAGAGTAAAAAAACAAACAAACAAAAAAAAACACAACGACAAAAACTGGGAAATAAAATGCAAATGTTCATTTGGAAGCAACATCTGATCTTTGGCAAATTTTAGGTACAAATATAAATGGCATAATTTTATCTCATTTTGTTTCAGAAAAAGAACTGATTAAAGCAATGTTACTTTTTCAAATAATAGTAATTTCCAAATAAACTGACAAACTTACTACAAGAAGTCTCCATATTAAAGTTTATACCAGAAACTTCAATAGTATGAACCACCAAAAATTTAATGAATCAACTTCATGGAACAGTGGAAAATAACAGAAGAGTGACTCTATAAAATTATGTCTTTTATTTTTAAAAAAACCTTTTATAAAAGGCTACTTTTATTTTTATTTATTTATTTATTTTTGACAGGCAGAGTGGACAGTGAGAGAGAGAGACAGAGAGAAAGGTCTTCCTTTGCCGTTGGTTCGCCCTCCAATGGCCACCGCGGCCTGCGCACTGCGCTGATCCGATGGCAGGAGCCAGGTACTTATCCTGGTCTCCCATGGGGTGCAGGGCCCAAGCACTTGGGCCATCCTCCACTGCACTCCCTGGCCACAGCAGAGAGCTGGCCTGGAAGAGGGGCAACCGGGACAGAATCCGGCGCCCCGACTGGGACTAGAACCCGGTGTGCCGGCGCTGTAAGGCGGAGGATTAGCCTAGAGAGCTGCGGCGCTAGCCCAAGGCTACTTTTTTATTAAGGATCACTTAAAAGTGCTACTACTAACTATTCAAACACATTCCCCCAAATATCGTAATATCCAAATGCAAATTATCTACTAAATTTCTTTTAAAAAGAATTAAGTGTTTCAAGAAGGTAAAAAAATAAGTCCAAGCTGACACAATACACATTTTTAAAAATCAAGCAGTGTATCTCTTTGATGACTTTTTGTCCATAACTCTACACAGACATACTCTAAAACAAATGGAAATTTCTACAGAAGCACTTTTTTAAAAATTAGGGCAACTGATACAGTATAATGTTTTAGCACAAGTTTCACATACTAACAACCAACAAGAAATTATGTGCAGAGCACTCATTTTATTACGCTGTTGTGGGGAAAGAGAATGACAATTGTCTTTTACCCTTCAGGAGTTTCCAAGCTAGCTGAGAAAAGAAGACCAGGTCACACATAAAAGACATGAAATGAGTTACAAAAACACTCAAATAGAAATTAATGTACTGCAAACCATATGCATAGATGCAGATGAAATGCAAACTAGTTAAAACAAGGTAGATTTAATTAAAGGCTTAGTGAAAGCGATCCGTTTCTAGAAGAAATTGAAAAAGGAATCTAGAACTATATTTCCTGGATAAACTAGCTTATTCAGGAACTATATTTTCTGGCCAGTAGGGAAATGACTAAAATCTTTTCTTACTGAAGTTATATGCTACCTTACAATCTAAGAAAAAGAAAGTATCAAAAAGCTGCTGATCAGAGAATTATGATGCATAGGGATATGAGTTTGTCTAGTAAGACAAAAGACAACAACATAATGTTTTCTGAAAACTTGTCTTACCAAAATGACCTGAGTTTTCAGATAATGTCTGTATTTTCTCTGGACAGCTCTCTGCATTTTCTAATGAGCCTCAACATAATCATTCCATCTGATTTTCTTAGCAACTAAATTGGTAGGTAGGTAAGGCAGGTCAGGTTATAAGCACCAAAGTACAGATCAGAGAACAGACATAGGGATGCTTTGGTATTTAACCAAGAACATATGTGCAAAGTCAACAGAAAAATTAGGATTTTAACCTAAGTTCACAATTTCCTGATCTAGTACTCCTACTGCTGTAACACAATGTCTACTACATTGATACTAAAATATGCCAGGAACTTTCAAGTATGTGTTAAATGTAACTAAGAAAAACTTCAAAAGCCTAAAACCCTGCTTTAATTTTAAAAACTTATGAAAAATTATATTAAGATAAAAGCCCAAGATTTATTTCAATATTCTAACTTCTAGAAGTCTGTTTATCAAACTCTGCATTATATATTTAACTATTAACCCATACAGCAAAACTTTTTAGTATATTTTCAAAGGACAAATACTCCTACTTATCTAATATGAAATGTTTTAGAGAATTTCTCCTAAACTTTTCCCCCGTAACAGGCACCAGTCTAAGTGTTCCACATGCCTCAGTTTAAATTCTCACAACCACACTGAGTTGGTATGTCACATTCATCTCATCTCACTAAGGAGGACAAACACAGATTATAAAACAACAGAATCACGATTCAGACTCAGGTCTCACTGATTCTAAAATCTGTGCTCTTGGTCAATATGCCATGCAACTGTCCAACCCCTAATCCCTTACATGATGGAACAGAAAGTGGATCCATTATACTTCTTAGTAGTCTCCAAAGTAATCAATCACTCAAGCTATATGGGGAGGGGTAAGTGCAGCATGGAGTGATGGGAAAGATTTTGACACCAAAGTAGGTATATAAAGTGAAACAAAAGATAAGACTATCCCATTTCTTAGAAATGGACTACTAAAAATGATTTAAATGAGGTTAAGAAAATTCACGGACAAGTGTTGTACTGCAGCATGTTAAGCCACTGTCTGCAAAATAGGCTCCCGTATCAGAGCATTGGTTCAGGTCCTGTTTGCTTCTGATCCAGCTCCCTGAAAATTCACCTGGGAAACAGCAGAAGATGGCTCAAGCACGTGGGCCCCAGCACCCTGTGGGAGACCCGGAAGAGGCTCTTGGCTTTAGCTGAGTCCAGCCCCTGCTGTTGTGGCCATTTGAGGAGTGAACCAGTGGATGGAATCTCTCTCCCACTCTCTCTCTAACTCTGCATATATATATGAACTGAGGCTGATTGGAGTTATTTACATATATTCAAAATAAAACATGTATATGAAGCATCACCACATACAAAATTAAAAGGGTACTTAAATTCTATAGGAAGCTAGAAATGAAACTTCAAATTACTAAAACACCAAAACTAGTCAGAAATAGCACTACCTTGGATCACCTGCGTTTACAAATATGCTAAAGAATTAAGTAAAAAATCTACATATTCCTTGGACAGATACTTTATAATTAGTATTATGAAGATGACAACCATAACATGTTCATTATATGCCCACAGGGGCCGGCGCTATGGCTTAGTGGGTAAAGCCACCGCCTGCAGTGCCAGCATCCCATATGGGCTCTGCTTCGTGTCCCGGCTGCTCCACTTCTGATGAAGCTCTCTGATAATGGCCTGGGAGGCAGTGGAAGATGGCCCAAGTCCTTGGGCCTCTGTACCTGTGTGGGAGACCTGGACAAAGCTCCTGGCTCCTGGCTTCAGATTGGCACAGCTCTGGCTGTTGGGGCCATATGGGGAGTGAACCAGTGGATGGAAGACCTCTCTCACACTCTCTTTCTCTAACTCTGCCTTTCAAATAAAATAAATAAATCTGAAAAAAAAGTTATATGCCTATATAAAAACACTGAAATATAAATAGCATGAAGGGATAGAAACATACTACACAAATGAGTTGTTAAAAATAAGGGTGCAACGTCCCCTCAGACCTACCCCCAAGGGTAAAGCTAATAACCTGCCACAGGATTCCAAAACCCATTAAGTTGGCAGGTACCAATACCATCTTTTTTTCTTTTTCTTTTTTGGACAGGCAGAGTTAGAGAGAAACAGAGAGAAAGGTCTTCCCTCTGTTGGTTCATCCCCCAAATGGCTGCTAAGCCAGGAGCCAGGTGCCTCCTCCTGGTCTCCCATGCGGGTGCAGGGCCCAAGCACTTGGGCCATCCCTCACTGGCTTCCTGGGCCACAGCAGAGAGCTGGACTGGAAGAGGAGCAACTGGGACTCGAACCCGGGGTGCCAGCGCCACAGGCAGAGGAATACCATCTTACTAGTTAAAGTGATCAGTTTAAGTTCATAACTGATCATGAAGATAGAATTAAGTGTTAAAGGGATCACATAAATGAGACCAACTGTCTGCTAATAATAAAAGAATTAAAAAGGAGAGAACAATCCAACATGGGAAGTAGGCCACTCAGCAGACGCACAGAATGACAAATGCCCTAAACAGCACTCGGGCCTCAGAATCAGCTGTTAAGGCATTTGAATCTGGCTAAAAAGCCCATAAGAGCATTTCAGACATGGAAAGCCAAGACACTGTGGCAAAAAATTACCTAAATGAAATATCTCTGAATGAGATCCCAGTGGAAAGAAGGGGTCATCAAAGAAGAAGGTACTTTTCTCTGAAGGGAGGAGAGAATTTCCACTTTGAAATGGTCCTGCCTCTCAATAATGTCGGAGCTTGGGAATCAAGAGGCTTCCATAGCCTTGGAGATCATGACAAGAGTCTCAGGTGATCATTGACATCATAAATAAAAGTGTCAATGGTTAAATCAACAATAGGAGTCACTGTGCACTTGCTTCACATGTAGGACCTCTGTCCTTAATGTGTTGTACTATAAGAATTAATGGTAAAACTAGTCTTCAAACAGTACTTTATACGTTGTGTGTCTGTGTGGGTGCAAACTGTTGAAATCTTTACTTAGTACAGAGTTGACCTTTTGTATATAAAGATAATTAAAAATGAACCTTAATGAAGAATGGGATGGGAGAGGGAGTAGGAGAGGGGATGGTTTGTGGGTGGGAGGGCAGGTATGGGGGGAAGAACCGCTATAATCCAAAAGTTGCACTTATAAAATTTATATTTATTAAATAAAAATTTTCTATAAAAATGAAATAAAATAAGGGTACAAATAAAAATGAACAGATTCTGCTTAAATCAAGCAAAGTTGATCCACAGTTAAGAATTCTTGGTTAAAAATTACATCTTCGTGGGGCCAGTGTTGTAGTGCAGCAGGTAAAGTTGCCGCCTGGGACACCAGCATCTCATGTGAGCACTGGTTCATGTCCTGGTTCCTCCACTGCCCCCCCCCCCCGAAGATTTATTTTTTGAAAACACTTATTTATTTGAAAGGCAGAGTTACAGAGAGGCAGAGAGGCAGAGAGAGAGAGAGAGAGAGAGATCTTCCACCCACTGGTTCACTCCCCAGATGGCCACAACTGCCAGAGCTGTGCCAATCCAAAGCCAGGAGCTTCTTCTGGGTCTCCCACGTGGTTGCTGAGACTCAAGTTCTTGGGCCATCTTCTACTGCTTTCCCAGGCCATAGCAGAGAGCTGGATCGGAAGTGGAGCAGCCAGGTCTCAAACTGGCACCCATTTGGCATGCCAGCACTGCAAATGGGGCTTCAACCCACTGTGCCACAGCGCTGGACCCTCCTACGTTTCTGATCCAGTCTCTGTGGATGGCCTGGGAAAAGGTGGGCAAGATGGCCCAGCTATTTGGATCCCTGCTACCCACATGGGAGACCCAAAGGAAGCTCCTGGCTCTTAATTTCAGCCTGGCCATAGCAACCATCTGGCCAGTGAACCAGTGGGTAGAAGATCTCTCTGACTCTCTCTGCAATTCTGCTTTTCAAATAAATATTAAAAAAAAAAAAATACGAAATTTTCCATGGCATCTAACTTAATGTTTAACCATGGGATCTTTCACTTAAAAGGGTCTCAGGAATCCATCTGATGTAAACTGAAGCTTCTTCCATCTATGATGATGCACATCAGATACCTTATTAACAATGTTAATGTTCTTCACTACAAATTTCAACTCCTTCACATACAAGCATTCCTTCATCATTTGTACCTTTCTCTATAAGCAATGGGAAGGATTACCACTGATTATAGTAGCCTGATATTAACTGGCATACAATCAACAGAACTCAAAAGCAAATACAAGAGTACTTCAATAAATTCATGGCATAAGGACTTAAAAGATAAATTTATTCTGGTGCAAAAACAGTTTGAAACCCATGCATACAAAGGATCTACAAAAAGTTCATGAAAACTCCATAAACTGGATGGATTTCCATTTGTTTTTGCACCAAGATAAACTTATCTTTTATTTTTATTTTCAAACTTTTGAAAGTGCCCTCATCTATCACACACAGAATGATCAGTGTAAGAGACAATCTGAAGGGGATAGCATTATGGTAGAACAGGTTAAGCCTCTGCCTGTGATGCTGGCATCACATATGGATGCTTGCTGGAGATATGGCTGCTCCACTCTGATCCAGCTCCATGCTAAAGTGCCGAGGAAAAGCAGTGGAAGATGGCCCAAGTGTTTGGGCCCTTGTACCTACATGGGACACCCAGAAGAAGCTCCAGGCTCCTAACTTTGGCCTAGCCTGGCCAACTCCAGCCATTGCGGACATTTGAGGAATGAACCTCTCCTTCTATCTCTTTCAAAAAAAAAAAAAAAAAAAAATCCAGAAAATGAAAATTTGTACTGCTTTGAGATCGGGTCTAAAATCTTCAAGTGGGGCTGGCGCTGTGGCATGGTGGGTAAAGCGACCACCCGCAGTGCTGGCATCCCATATGGACACCGGTTCGAGTCCCGGCTGCTCCACTTCCAATCCAGCTCTCTGCTATGGCCTGGGAAAGCAGTAGAAGATGACCCAAGTTCTTGGGACCCTGAACCCACTTGCGAGACCCAGAAGAAGCTCCTGGCTCCTAGCTTCAGATCAGCACAGCTCCGGCCGTTGCAGCCAACTGGAGTGTGAACCACTGAACCGAAGACCTCTCTGCCTCTCCATCCTCTGTGTAACTCTTTCAAGTAAATAATAAATCTTTTTTTTTTTTTTAAAGCCTCTTGTAAATAGTGACAATTCACTGAAGTAACAAAGAAATTAATATACAACAAATCAACACATTTCCCAAATACAAACATCTAATTAGTGAAAGACTCTGGAAAATGAGGGACAGAACTAATACAAAAATCTATCAACTCTCACCAATGTTATAACCACACAGAACTGTGAGATAATTTAACAATAAAGCAGAGGTAAGAAAAACAGTAATAATACACACACCACAAGCATGAAACTTAAGTAGAATTTAGAGCCTAAGAGGTTACTTTGTGCAGTTTAGCCCTGAGTCCATAAATTATGGAGAATGCAACTAAAACCCTTGTATAAAGCCAGGACTCTGGAAAATCTGCAACATCAGTTAATGTAGGACCAGAAAATTTCTATGTTATCAGCCCAGAGGCCCAAAGGGAAGTGGTCATGGGAGAAAGATGGAGGAGAATTTAAAGCTTGGGGTGATATCCTAAGGGAAATGGAAATGCCAGGCTTGTCCTATACATATGGTATATTTAGGGGAAACACCTTCACATGAACTTCCATTAATAGGAATCCCAATAAGAAATCAGTATAAAAGTTGATTTGTTCTGGCAAAGCCCTCAGAAACCTGGATGAAGCAAGACAATGAAGTATTTTCACGAACACCTCCCATATACACAAAACATACAGGAGCCTTTCCTAGAAAATAATTTCACTTAAAAAGAGATCAAATGTAAGAATCAGGGGCAGGCACAACAGTTAAGTGGCTGATAGGAAGCCAGCATCCCATACAGTAGTGTCTGGTTTGAATCCTGGCTCCTCCACTTCCAATCCAGCTTCCTAATAATACATAAACTTGGGGACAGGAGATGGCTCAAGTACTTATATCACTGCCAAAATTGGGTGGCACCATATTCTGGTCTCCCATATTCTGGCTGTGGTGGGAATTCAGGTAGGGAACCAGCAGATGGAAGATCTCTGCCTTTCAAATATAAAATGAAAACAATTGTTATAAATAAAAATTTTTTTAAATCAACCAATGGTGTTCCCATATTCTGGCTGCCTGGGAATTCAGGGAGTGAACCAGAAGACGGAAGATCTCTGCCTGTATCTATCTTTCAAATATAAAATGAAAATAATTATTGTAAAGAAATGTTTATAAAACATCACCATGTAAATATACTAGAGAATTAGCATCCTGACAACAAGAAACCCTAGAAGACAGAAACTTGTAAAATATAATTACTACTAAAATGACTGAGATGAAAGTAACAATCACAACAGAGCAAGATGCACGTTCTGCAACAGAACAAACGAGGTTCTTTAAAGAATGTAAGCATGAAAATTAAAGCAGAAACATTCTCAAAAGATGAGTTAAACAGCAAAGCAGACACAGAGGAAAACAGTAAATCAGAAAGATATGAAGAAATTATCTAGAAATTAAACTTATAAAACAGAACAAGAGGCTGGCACTGTAGCTCACTAGGCTAATCCTCCGCCTTGCGGCACCGGCACACCAGGTTCTAGTCCCGGTCGGGGCACCGGATTCTGTCCCGGTTGCCCCTCTTCCAGGCCAGCTCTCTGCTGTGGCCAGGGAGTGCAGTGGAGGATGGCCCAAGTGCTTGGGCTCTGCACCCTCATGGGAGACCAGGAGAAGTACCTGGCTCCTGCCATCGGATTAGCGCGGTGCGCCAGCCGCGGCGGCCATTGGAGGGTGAACCAACGGCAAAGGAAGACCCTTCTCTCTGTCTCTCTCTCTCACTGTCCACTCTGCCTGTCAAAACACACACACACACACACACACACACACACACACACACAAAAGAACAAGGGGGTCGTCGCTGTGGTGTAGCAGGTTAAGCATCCCACATGGGAACCAGTTCAAGACCTGGCTGCTCCACTTCCAATCCAGCTCTCTGCAGTAGCCTGGGAAAGCAGTAGAAGATGGCCCAAGTCCTTGAGCCCCTGACCCTTTGTGGGAGACCCGTAGGAGACTCCTGACTGCTGGCTTCGGATCAGTGCAGCTCCAGCCGTTGTAGCCAATTGGGGAGTGAACCAGCGGATGGAAGACCTCTCTCTCTCTCTCTCTCTCTGCCTCTCCTTCTCTCTTTGTGTAACTCTGACTTTCAAATAAATAAATAAATCTTTAAAAAAAATAAGAAGTATCCTAGAGAAAAATTAAAGATTAGAGAAATGATATTCAAAAAGAAAAATATGATTTTCAAGAACTAATTCACCATAAAAATTCTCATTCAAGAAATCTTAAGAGTTCTGAACAGAATAAGAAAAAAATAAATCCCCTTTGACAAATTATGTGAAACTATAACATGCCAAAGAAAAAGAAACAGAAAATCTTAAAACCTAACAGAAAACAGACAAACTATCAGTGGGTGGGCACTTAGTCTAGCAGTTCAAAGCCAGTCAGGATGCCCCCACATTCCTTTTCAGAGTGCCTGGGTTCAAGCCCCTGGTCTACTCCTGATTCCAGCTTTCTGCTCAACGCACTATCAAGGCAGCAGTGATGCCTCAGGTAGTTGGGTCCCTGGTACTCATGTGACATGTGACATGGACAGAGTTCCCAACTCTTAGTTTCAGCCTGGACCAGCCCTGGTTGTTGTGGGCATGGACATTTAGAGAAAGAACTACTGGATGAGAGAACATGTGTGCTATTGTGCTTGCTCAAAAAAATACATAAAAATTAAAACAATTAAAGTTATGAATAGACATTTCACCAAATAAGACATACAAATGGCCAATAAGCACATAAACAGAAGCTCAATGTCATTAGTCAACAATGACAAGAAAATAAACCCACAAACACATACCATTTCCTACCTACTAGAATGGATACTGGAACTTTCATACATTGCCAGCAGAAATGTAAAACAGTGTTGTCACTTTGAAAACAGTTTGGCAATTGCTTAATTTGCTAAACATAGTTACCATATTATGCTGCAATTCTATCACTAGGTACATTATGGGACAGAATTGAAAACATGGGAAAATTTGTATATCAATGTTCATAGTAGCATTATGCATAATTGCTAAAAAGAGGGAACAATCTAAATGTCTATCAAGTAATAAATGTGTAAACAAATGTAACATATCCATCAACAGAATATTATCTCCCCCCAAGAGGAAATACCAATTCAGGTTATGACATAAAAAAACCTTGAAAACACTAAAGAGGAAGAAGCCAGACATAGAAATTCCACATATTATATTTTCCTACACATATGAAAAATCCAGAATAGATAATTTATAAAGTCAGAAGGTAGATTAGTACTTTCCAGGGGCTGGGAAAATGCAAAATGACTACTACCAGGTACAAAGTTTCCTTTTATGGAATTAATGATGATGGCTGTTATACAATCTGTGAATATACTAAAACATACTGAATTAAAACTTTAAAAGGATGAATTTTATGATATGTTAATTTTATCATAACAAAAAACAATACTAATCAGTGCTAAAAGAAAAAAGAATCAAGAAAACTTTATAAATCCAGGTAGAAGAGGAGAGCAATGAAATACAAGAAAAAAAAAACCATTTAAATTAATTAGCAATAAAAAAAGATTAAAATTCTAAGCATAAACTTAACTAGAAATGTACAAGATTAAAATTCTGGAAAAAAAAAAAGCTTGAACAAAGAGAAATAAACATCTGTATTAAAGATGTCAATTCTACCCTAATCTAAAAATCTGTTAGTACAATGAAAACATGAACCATAATCTTAAAATTAGCCAACTTAATTAATTAGCCGCTAAATAAACATTGAGAACAGCCTGCTCAAATATAGAAAGGGAGAGGGGGGCGAACAAGATAAAGAAAGCAAAAAGGAGAATATTATCACCACTGGATATTAAAAAGTAACCTAACTACAGTCATAAGGATGCCTTAAATTGTCCAATATGAATAGTGGACCAAAGCTGTAGAATAGAGTGCCACAAATGAACTTAAATAAATATGATAAAATAAGTATAAGATAAAGGTGACTTCAAAATCCAGAGAAGGTACACAACAGCTACTCAAGAGTCAGGAGTCAACCATCAATAGATGAAAACACTTTCTAGCCATCAATAGATAATGCAATGATTAGAGGTAAACACGTTTAGATAAATGCAATAAAAGTGAATCTTTGATCCTCACACATAACTTCCAGATGAATATTCAGATTAAATATTTAAGTACACAAAAAGAAATGAAAAGGCTCTCACATGTTATAAAGACACATGTCTTTACTTTCATAGGTCAAAATAAAGTCCATCAATTTAACTTCTTCAAAACACTGAAAATTTCTACACAGCAAGAAAAGATGATTTGTAACACTTAATAAAGGGCTAGTCTACTTACCACACCATTCTTAAAGTCATTAATAAAACTGAAAGCAACCAAAAGAAAATGGACAAATTACACAACTAGCCAACTTAATCAAAATTAAATGTCTCAAACACAAAAAAGATGCTGTGATCACTTCTCAACCTTTTGGCTAACCTCAAGTATAAAAAAGAGGCTGCGACCCCTGATAATTAAGGAGATACAAATTAAAACCACTTTATTCCTTATCACTGCTCTCTTCCTAGTTAACACAGACAATAAGTAGAAAAGTGAATGACAAATACTGTCATATACTACTAATATCTTCTTGAAGGCAATCTAGCAGTGTCTATCAGTTAAACTTTTTTATTGCCATCATAATGGTAAACAATTACACAGAGAAAGTCATAAAATGAAAATGAAAGCTATTAACTCCATGGAACTGGAAATCTTTATTTTGCTCATCTTTGTGGCCCAAATCCATTTGAGGAAACTCCAAAAGAAATATTTTTTTCAATCAGAAAAGTTAAAAGATTTCCTCTCAAAATAAATCTATCTGAGATCTCCCAGTAAAGATCATTCTAAATAGGAAAACATTAAAAACATTCCTTTCTGAAGGAAGTAAAGAAAGAAGGGGGAGGGAGGAAGGGAGAGAGGAAGGATAGAAAGGAATTATCATTATATACTTCGGACTATACTTATGAACTACATTAAATCTGATCTCTTTATCTTGAAAAAAAGCTTAAACATTAATTTTAAAATCAGGGACAAGACAAAACGTCAACTATGTTTGTTCACTTGTACACAACACTGTACTAAATGCTCTAAAGACTGTAAAGGAAGAAAAATATTATCATTATTTGCAGAAAATGTAATATTCCAGACACTAGAATCTATAAAATATTAGGAGTAACAGTTTACTCAGGTGAATAAATATGAAATAGAATCATCTGAAACAGCTCCCTGCTAATGCGCCTGGGAAATCTGAGGAAGACGGCCCAAGTCCCTGGGCTTCTGTACCCACACAGGAGATCTGGAAGAAGCTCCTGGCTCCTGGCTCCAGCCTGGCCCAGCCCTGGCCACTAGTAGCCATCTGGGGAGTGAACCAGCAGATGGAAGATCTCTATCTCTCCTTCTAGTTCTCTGTAACTCTACCTTCCAAAGAAATGAATAAATCTTAAATAAAAAAAAATGGTACTCAATACAAAGAAATAAGAAATACTACTTAGTCTATTTGATCATTACATATTATATACGTATATAAAATTCTCATATCCCATACATATGTTCAATTATTATGTGCCAAACTGAAACACTTTAAATAAAAATTTAAAATATATTTGCAGCCTGACATAGATATTCTAGTTGTAAAAAGTGCCCTTAAAAAAAAAAAAAGCCCCCAAAATATTCTGGAAGATATTGAAAGCCAAATGTATATACATAAAACATATATATTTATGCTGCTTTTTAAAAGGCAATGCTATTTTTCAACTTTTAAGTAAATAAAACAAGTTTTAAGAGACTGACAATTTGAAAGGCAAGGAAAACACTGTCAATTAGCTGAAGCTTACTAAAGTGCTAAGAATGGTTTCTTGGGGAAAAAAAAAATGCTCTACAAGTGATGCACCGAAACATACAACTAAATTTTTTCTCACAATTATTTTGATTCAGTCACAAAATGTTGAAAAGTTACCCGAATGCATAACTACCTAAAATTAATTTCTTGTAATCTCATGAGTAACATTAAATATTTTAAAATTTAAAGTTACTATCACTTTGTAATATACATGAATTTTTAAAACTTGGAAAGAATTCCTTAGTCAATAATTTTCATTTCATAATAATCACCTCATTTAAAGACTCATCTTCAAACATAATTATCTTTTACAATAGAATTCTAAGAATTTAATTTGTAAATTTGTCAACAGTTGCAGGGGAGAAATTTCTTTTAACAATTTATTTATTTGAAAGGCAAACTGACAGAAAGAGAGGACTCTTCCAACTGCTGGTTCAATCTTCAAATACCCACAACAGCCTGGTCTAGAACAAGTCAAAGCCAGCAACTCTAACCAAGTGTCCCATGTGGGTAACGAACCAGAGCACGACCTACTGCACCACGACACCCACCCTGAGCGGGGAAAATGAAAATTTCCACTATTCAAGCCAAAAGCGATCCAGCTTTTCTGCTCTTTCTTACAATTAGATAATTGGGGCAGAATATACTTCAGTGATGTGTTCAGTCATTTAAATTTATACTTAATGATGAAAAAAATCGATGAAATGTGTTCTACTGGATGGCATTTTAGAATCCAAGAACATTATAAAAACCTTGTTTATAGTTTTAGCCACTTTTCTGCCCAAGAGGGACTGATGGCAATAATTCTTTCAGTTCTTGCCATTAAGATTAAAGTAGAAAAAGTCAGTATTTTACTAAAAATACCAATTTGGGAACATTTTTGCCACCTCTTTTATGTTATAAAATGGGATGAGAAAAGGAAACTTGAAAAAAATGGACACAAATAAAGATAGCACTGGGACAAGTATCAAATAGGTATATGTGTATTTTTGCTGTGAATCTAATCCCAGAACATACTGTACAAAATAAAAAAAAATACTCCATGATCCAAAACTCAACAACATTAGGAAGTAAAAACTAAGATAATACCAGCCTTTACTTCTAATATTTCATTGTCCAAATTCAATGCTGCAGATAATTACCAAAATTGGCTAAAAATATTCTTAATCAAGAGCATCATGCTTGAGGTCATAATAATCAAACAGCTAATAAACCTCAAGCGGAACTGTTTATAAGTCTACTTGTCTATGATAAAATTCTCCTAGCTCTGCCATGATGCAGGACTATTTGCACCTCTTGCCTAAATAATAAAAGGTATTTAGAAGAAATCTAATACATATAGATTAAATTCCCATCATCCCTACATATTTTGTATCAACTAACTTCAAATGATTAAAACTAATATATTTACAAGCACTCTGGCCTCAGAATCAGCCCTAAAGGCACTCGGATCTGGCTGAAAAGCCCATGAGAGTATTTCAGGCATGGAAAGCCAAGACACTCTGGCAAAAAGATCTCTGTGAGTGAGATCCCAGTGGAAAGAACAGGTCTTCAAAGAGGGAGGTGCCTTTCTCTGAAGGGAGGAGAGAACCTCCACTTTGACTATGACCATGTCTAAACAAGATAAGAGTCGGAGAACTCAAGGGGCTTCCATAGCCTTGGAAACTCATGACTGGTGCATAGGGAGATTACTGATGCCATAAACAGGAGTGTCAATTTGTAAAGTCAACAACAGGAGTCACTGTGCACTTACTCCTCATGTAGGATCTCTGTCCTTAATGTGCTGTACACTGAGGCTTAATGCTATAACGAGTACTCAAACAGTATATTTCACTTTGTGTTTCTATGGGGGAGCAAACAATTGAAATCTTTACTTAATGTACACTAAACTGATCTTCTGTAAAAAAAAAAAAAAAAAAATTATCAATTCCCAACTTGACTCTCACTGGGATTAAACATGACAATAGGTCTGATCTGATTTCATCATCATTTTAAAAAAATCATCTATTATTTTTCACTTTATGTTTCTGTGTGGGAGCAAACTGTTGAAATCCTTACTTAAGGTATACTAAGCTGATCTTCTGTATATTAAGATAATTGAAAATGAATCTTGATGTGAATGGAAGGGGAGAGGGAGTGGGAAAGGGGAGGGTTGTGGGTGGGAGGGACGGTATGGGGGGGGAAGCCATTGTAACCCATGAGTCGTACTTTGGAAATTTATATTCATTAAATAAAAGATAAAAAAAAAATAAAACTAATATATTTACAATCTTCTAATTTTAAGCAAAATTATATGCATTAGATACAGATGCAGCTTTGAGAAAATACTTCCTATGTCATCCCACATTCCAAAGTTTTACAATCTTCAAAAAGACAATTCTAAGTATCCACACATGATTTATTACAGCCCCCAAATTTAAGATCTTAAGACTTTTCCTTCTGTAACCCAAATTCCTCATGCTTCAGATTTTAAAATCTATTTATTTAAACATTTAAAATCACTCTCATTAACTCAAAGATTGATACCAATAAAACTAAATTTTTAAGGTAAGGAATAACTGTATTACTAATAATTTGTAAGTATTAAGTATCAAAAAGGCATATAAACTGAAATATAAATTTTTCACTAACCTAATAAAATATTTACTAATCAAGTGAAGTCCCATTTAACCCTAAAATTTTCAAACCACAAATGCACTCTACCTCTGTAAATATGAAATAATCCAAAGGCCAAACGGTTTACTTGAGAGAAATATTTACAACCCCATGTGAAAAAAGGGTAACTTGGTTTTACAAGCAGGCTGCAAAACTCCTATGCTGACCTCTCAGGAAATACAAATTCTTGCTGGCAACAAGTTGCAGCAAAATATCTACATTTTCAATAATTGTTCATGGAGTTTGGTGATAAAATGGAAATGGAATCAGTAACACTGATTTTAATTGCCAGAACTGATTCCTCCAAAACCCTGTTTTCACAACAGCAACCCCTTATGATAAGGGGAGTTAAAAGTTGCTGAACTCAACAATCCCTTCAGTTAAACAAACAGACCCCTCATAGAGCTGTCCAACGCTGCCCAAACTATCCATCCTTTAGTCGAATCAGTCAGTTTCATGAATTGTAGGATTTATCTTCAAGTCCAGTGCTGACTCAGAGGGTAGCTTGTTCCCTAGAGAAAACAACCAACAAAAATCAGAACAGCTACTGCTCATAAGCTCTTTCAACACCCAAGTGGAAAAGGACAAACTTATTCTGTCCAAAAAAACAGTTCAACTTGCTTTCAACTACAGAAGTAGCCAATAAACTGAAAGGTATCTATAATACCACAGGGAGTTATTGGTTGAAGCCCTCCCTGAGTTACAGTAGAATGTTAAATAGCTAACAAAATTTGTAAGAAAAGCTACTGACAAAACATAAGGTTTTTCGCTGAGCAAAAAATATGCAGGAAATATAAATGGAACATATTCTGAAAGCCAAAGTGTTTTTGTTTCGTTTTATCTTTGAGAAGCCTCTTTCCTGTGTGTATACTGGGGTGAGGGAATTTAAATGTCTCCAACCAGAAGGAATTCACTTGTCTAGAGTAGCTTTGTTTAATGGCAGACACAATAAATTACTGAAGTGTTACCTAATTCCTTAAGTGGAAGGTTACAAAACTCTGAATCAAAAGATAAAGGGAGTTAAGTACTATATTTGGTTTCAAGAGCTGAAATAATGATTTGTCTACAACAAAAAAAAATCAACATACATAGACTGAGCTTCAAGATATGCTCAAAAACAAGAAAGCCTTTCCATTTCATGAGTTAGTGATTTTGTCTACAGCAATGTGATATTATGAATAAGGGGGGAAAGAAATATTAAGAAAGGGAATCAGAGAACTCAAGCTCATTTCAAAGCACTAGAATGTCACTGTCTTTCACAAGAATTAGGTGAAATGGTTTTCATAAAGCAAACATTACTCAAGACTATGTCCGGACAGAATCATGAAGGTGACCAACACAATGTTTCTTTTAAAAATTTATCAATGTGATCAATCAACATGAAAATATATTCTAATAAAAAATTTTCAATCTCATTTCTAGTTGTAATATGAAAAACTCTTGATTCTCAGTCAATAACCTTAGTGCCTAAAAGCTCAGATGTGGGAGACGGTAATGAAGTTTTATCTGTTCTATTCAATGTTAGGTTTGAAGATTTTATATTAACTTCACAGGAGTTCTGCTACCTTTAAAAATGTTTGAAAATCACTGTCCTAGGCTCTAATTACATTTTGGTACTCCTGATTCACAGGTTCCCTAGGGGCAGAAAAGGTAATTAAGTCTTAAAGACTTTTGATGCTAGCTGAGCTGCCAGTTCCTGTATATAGGGATGTTCCAACCCATTCTTACTATCTTATCCCTTATTAGTCTCCTCACTTTTGACAACCCTAGAAAACAATATGTCAAACTCTGGGATGCTAATGGTAAATATTCATAAAACTTAAGATTTCAAGATTTTAAAAGATTTAATGAAGCACTTTAAATGTATGAAAAATTTCTCCAGAAAAATTTCTTTACCTAGATAGCATTCTCCATGTTTCTGCAGAATCTATCCTGCTCACCCTCCTGACACTTCTAATTTTTAACACAAACTTCTGTGCTTCAGATATTTCATATATGGTTGCTCTCCATATCACACAAATGACTCCAAGAATATGCATTTGAAAATAAATGTAACATCATAAAAGTAATGACTAAGAGCCTCTAAGAGGGCTCAATGAAACAGAACTATCCATATGAACTAATAATGATAGTTTAAATTATGTACAATCATGGCCACTTTTAGAAGGGCTGCTACTTAAATCACTACACACTAGTACTAATTTAAAAAAAAAACAAAACCTGAAACAAAGTGCAAGCTGGTAAACAACCTTGCCCTATACCAGCTCCTCCAATGGAACTCTGGACATCTCCACAATGGGCATTTGACAGTTACTGCCTACTCCAGCAGGACTCTGTTTCAACAGAAAGAATCTGCTCCAGGCCCATGGCCTGGTTCCAGGCCTAACTGGGATTGTCTTCACACGTGGTCAGTCTTGACCTCAGATTCAACTACTTTTTCAAAGTTCACTGGTTGAGTGAGAACCTTAATAACACTCATTAAACTGGTTAAAACAGAAAAAAAATCATGAAATTCATGAAACCTCAACTGTCTGTTTAAACATCCAAAGAAATCCTGTCCATTCTTTAAAATTCATCTTGAAGTATTTTCTTTTCCAGACTTTTTGTTTGTATACCCTTATTCATTCAAATCAGATAAATATCACTTTTCTTCAGATTTTCTTTCATGTGAAACTTTTTAATTTCCTCTGGAAATAAAACAGCATAATGTCAGAATCTCTTGTGAATGCTTATATATACAGATGAAGGCCAATGCTCCAAATTTGGGGCTTCTGATTTACTACATCATAGATGGGGACAGGGAGACCTAGATTTTCAAAGTAACATGGATGATTCTGACCTGTACCCACATATGAAAATTCCCTGCAAGACGTAAGGCACTGAGCAAGACTTCAGGAAATCAAGAAGTAAGATCTAGGCCTGATCTTACACACAGTTCATATTCTACCACAAAGCTCACTAAAGTGATTCTAAAATCTTATTCTTAATGTTTACTGTAGGTTTCCATGTGTGATCACACAATCAATATAATAAAAATATCTCCAGAAGTATTTAACTTCAGTGGAGGAAAAAGGACATACAAAAAAGTAATATGATAATCAGGCCGGTGCCGCGGCTCACTAGGCTAATCCTCCGCCTTGCGGCACCGGCACACCAGGTTCTAGTCCCGGTCGGGGCACCGGATTCTGTCCCGGTTGCCCCTCTTCCAGGCCAGCTCTCTGCTGTGGCCAGGGAGTGCAGTGGAGGATGGCCCAAGTGCTTGGGCCCTGCACCCCATGGGAGACCAGGAGAAGTACCTGGCTCCTGCCATCGGATTAGCGCGGTGCGCCAGCCGCGGCGGCCATTGGAGGGTGAACCAACGGCAAAGGAAGACCTTTCTCTCTGTCTACTCTGCCTGTCAAAAAAAAAAAGTAATATGATAATCAAAGTACACTAAGCATAGAAACAGGAGATATTAATAATGACAAGAGAAACAGAACTGACACCGAGGAACAAGGCAACTGATATAATTTATGCAAATGTGGAATCTCAAGAAATAGAGTCTTCAAGGAGAGTAAGATCCATGCAAAGTCAAAGACTTAAGAAAAAGGCTTTCCATATTCCCATACATCTTCCCAAAAAACATGGTACGTACTTTATAGCAGAGACGGCCCTTCATAAAGTAGAGTTAAAGGGACAAGAATTATTTACCTAGTAAATAAAGTTGGTGATGTTTTAATAGAATAGTAGCTTCTTCCTTTATCTGAGGGGACTGCATTCCAAGACCCTTGATGGTATCAACAATGATGTCTTAATGTCTTTTTCATTTTACTTATGCACTTAACATGCACTGTGGCCATAACTTACTTTCAAAAAAAAAAAAAAAGATTTACTTATTTATTTGAAAGGCAGAGTTAGAAAAAGATCTTTCATCCACTGGTACACTCCCTTCCCCAAATGGCCACAATGGACAGAGCTGGGCCAGTCCAAAGCTAGGAGCCAGGAGCTTCTTCTGGGTCTTCTACATGGATGCAGGGGTCCAAGGACTTGAGCCATCTTCTACTGCTTTCCTAGGTGCATCAGCAGGGAGCTGGATCAAAAGTAGAGCACCTAGGATTTGACTCAGTGCCCAAACGGTATGCAGTGTCACACCTTTACCCACAATGCCAATGCTGGCCCCATTTCTTGCCATATAACTTCAGATAAGATTCATTATTACAGCAGATCTCAGCAACCTTGGCATATGATTTTTTTTCCTCTTTTCTTATTAGAGAGTTTTTACCTTTTCATGTAAACCAAGCACTTTATGGCTTCTTTATGGCAAATCAATATTGTCAGTATCACTATTTTGCACTTCGGGATCAATATTAAATAAAATGGTTATTTTTAACACAAATACTACAACAGCTCAACAACCAATCTGATAACAGAGATGCTACTAACAGGCAAGATTCACATTCTAGTGTGATTTCACCTTATTATTCAGAATAATACATTTAATTTAAAGCTCATGAACTGAGAATGGCATTTGGCCTACTGGCTGAAATGTTCAAAAACATATTACAGTGCCTGTGTTCAAGACCCTAGCTCTGGCTCTGGACTCCAACTTGCCACCAACCTTGGGGGGCAATGGTGAGCAATCAAGTAAATGAGTTTCTGCCACCCAGAGGGGAGACTGGCTGTTGGCCAGGTGGGCATTTTGGGAGTGAACCAGCAAATAATTAAAATTTATGAACTGCTTATTCCTGGAATTTTTTATTTAGTATTTTCAAACCATGAATGGCTACACAGTAAACAAAACTGCAGAAAACTAAATCATGGATTGGGGAGACTATTTCCTTCTTCAATTATTTCAATTTGAGAAATATTTCCTGAACATCAGCCCAGAGAGGTTATTTCAGTGGTTTCCCATTTCAGTTTAAACAAAAACAAAAACTTCAGATTGTAGTAAATTCTAAAATGGAAATGCACAGAGTAACATGCTGGAAGATAATAGTGGGAAATTTCCTTGATGATGTAAGGCCATATTTTGTAAAAGACATTTTAGCAGAGACCTAAAGGAGAAAAAACAAGCCATGAGAACAGGTAGAACAACATATACCAAGAACATGAGTCAAAAGGTGTTGACATATTTGAGGAAGGCCAATAGAGACAAAACTGAGTAGACGAAGGAAAAAGCAAGAGACTAAAGACATACACAAGACACAGATTGGGTAGGTTTATAGTTACAGACTTAAATATAAATTAAACCATGGCTTTAAAAATTCAAGATTTTTCATTTTATCTATATGAAAAAGGAACTGTGGTAGTAGATCAACTAGGCAATGTGAATAGTGTGCGACACAGGCAATGGCAGCTATAAAGCAGGAATTCAATCCAGAGTTTGAGAGATATAAATGAAAGCTTCATCAACAGAGTTAATAATAGACTAGACATGGATCTAGTCTAATAAAGGAAAAAGCAAATCTTAAAAGTCCTTAAAGCAGCATCTTTGAGGTGATCTGTTTATTCAAATTCAAAAGACAAGAAAAAGCCTAACCTCAACAAATGTGAGTAGACTGTAGAATAAGAATAAATTCCCAAATGAACTGATACACCAAGGGAAGTTAATACTTATTCCCCTAACATAATTAAGAGATTTTCAATTAGCTTAGCCACTGAAAATGGAAAAATTAATCAGTCCAGGATCCTTGCTTACTATAATTTTTAACAGAGAAATTACACATTCACATGCACATAGGCACAGACCATAGTAAAACTTCAAACCATGAAAACTCTTAAGATAATATAATTAGCATTTTCGCTACAAACATAGGGAACGGGAAGTATCTGAGGAACAAAAAGAGTCCTCCTCCTACTCATTGTACCAAGACTAGCGCTTCTGTACTGCCCCACCAGTCCTGAAGCATCGACTGGTTCCTTAACCAGTACTGGACATTGGCATTACCAGAAAGGCTTTATAATGTTGACATGCAGAACTAGAGAGAGAGAAAGAAAGATCTGGTAAGACACTGGACTGATAAGTTCAGGATAGACTGTGGTTAGGATGATAAATTACAAAAGCAACTGGAGAAGTGTTCATGTGCATTCTTGGTAAATCTTTAAAATATTAACAGAGCCAAATTAATTTCCATAAAAAATCTTGATGATTAACCTTGCCTAGAAGGGTTCAAACCATGAGGTAAATCCATTATAGTTAAAAATATTTCATAAATGAACATAAGTGAACTTAAGCAAGAGAACTGTACCTTATTACATGAAATTAAATGTTTAAATTAATAAAGTGATAAAACAGAAAGATTACCTTTATAAAATTATGTTTAAACTATACCTTTTTTTTTGGGGGGGGAGGATAAGGTGGTCATGTTTTCCACTGATTTTAATTCAAGTACAGTATTATTTTATGATAACACAAAATCTAAACACCTACTTAAAAAGTTTCTCCAAATAATTCTCCTAGAGAACACCAATACTTTCTGCAAACATAGGTACATACAAAACTATCTTAAGGGGCCGGCACTGGGGCACAGTGAATAAAGCTGCCACCTGTAGTGTCAGCGTCCCATATGGGCACTGGCTGGAGTCCCAGTTGCTCCCCTTCCAATCCAGCTCTCTGGTATGGCCTGGGAAAGCAGAAGATGGCCCTTGCACTTGCATAGGAGACCCGGAAGAAGCTCCTGGCTCCTGGCTCCATATCGGCGCATCTCTGGTTGTTGTGGCCAACTGGGGAGTTGAACCATCGGATGGAAGACCTCTTTCTCTCTCTGCCTCTCTTTCTCTGTGTAACTCTGCCTTTCAAATAAATAAATACATCTTAAAAAAAAAAAATACACCACTATCTTAAGGGAGTTACTTATGAGAGGCAAAAATTCCCTCATCAAAGCTTAGATTTCTAGGGACAGGCATTTGGTTTTAGCAGTTAAAACACTGGAATCCCGTAAGAGTGCAGAGGTCCTGACTATTCCTGATTCCAGCTACCTGCTAATGTAGGCTAATGTAGACAGCAGCCCAACACCTGACTCTCAGATCTATGAGAGAGACCTGGATTGAGTTCCCAGCTCCTGATCTCAGAAAAGACCAGCCCCAGAAGTTATGGGAGCTCTATTGATCTGTCTCAAACAAATGTAAAAATAAACTAAATAAACTGTTTTGTAAAAAAACCCCACAAATTTGTCAAGCTTTTCAGCATGTAAAATAAAAATCACAGATGTATTAATATGTTTTACCAAGTCATTTTAATAAACCTAAAGATTTTTATTGAAATAAATTACTTTTCGTTAGACAAAATTTTCAAATTGCATTATGTTCTTTTCATAGAAACAAAAGTAGGAGACAGAGTTCATATCTCAGGTATATTAAAGATCAGAAAGACTATAAACCTGATGTTCCTAAGTAAAACGATGCAGGCCTATTATTTCACCTCTACTCTGACTTTCTAATATCCTGAGACAGCCAAGTCTGCCTTACAGAATACAATGTTCAAAACACAAAAACTGTCAACATAAAAACATATAAAAACGACACAATTGTACTTCCTCCAAAAGAAGTCACAGTTAAAAGAATCAGAGTGTCATAATTTCCAAAATATTAGGAAACAATGCACTTTAGCAAGCTGCAAAATTATCTTCTCCAGAAATCCATAACCTATTTTTAAATGATACTGTGTGAAGTAAATAGTAAGAATGAGTAATAAAATGAAGATTAGCTCACAAGAAATATGGAAGTATATATACAAGACAAAACTCTACCCCTTATGTTATTTTTTTTTTTTTTTTTTTTTTATTTTTTGACAGGCAGAGTGGACAGTGAGAGAGAGAGACAGAGAGAAAGGTCTTCCTTTTGCCGTTGGTTCACCCTCCAATGGCCGCCGCGGCCGGCGCGCTGCGGCCGGCGCACCGCGCTGATCCGGTGGCAGGAGCCAGGAGCCAGGTGCTTTTCCTGGTCTCCCATGGGGTGCAGGGCCCAAGCACCTGGGCCATCCTCCACTGCACTCCCGGGCCACAGCAGAGAGCTGGCCTGGAAGAGGGGCAACCGGGACAGAATCCGGCGCCCCAACCGGGACTAGAACCCGGTGTGCCGGCGCCGCTAGGCGGAGGATTAGCCTAGTGAGCCGCGGCGCCGGCCCCCTTATGTTATTTTTAATTAAAATCAATTTATTTTTGATTTAGGAAATGACGTACGAGTTTTTACAATCTTCTATTTAAGAGCTGCTGAAACAAATCCTAGAAAGTTATTATCTGAGGCAGGTGTTTGCCTGCATCAAGTCTCAGCTCTACTCCCAAATCCAGCTTCTCAGTATACAAAGTAGTTGGGCCCCTGCTACCCACATGGGAGACCCAGACTGAGTTGTTGGCTCAAGGCTTCAGCTGTCCCAGGGCCAGCTTATGCACACATTTTGGGAGTGAACAAGTCAAGAAACCTTAGTCTTTCTACCTCTCTGCTTTTCAAATAAATTTTTTAAGTTATTATCTATGTTTTTTCTAATTATATCAACCACATTTGCCTTATTTGAAATTACTGATTTAAAATTCCCATATTATAATTTAATAAATAGCCAGCATGCTTCTTGTTTATGTACTCAAGAGGAGGGAAAAGTATAAGAAAAATCACATTCTATTATGTAAATTTAGATTAAAGTTATAAAATAGGCCTAACCAAAAATCTTTCTGTAAAAACAATAGGGGATATGCACATTCACAAACCACTATTTACAGAGGTAGGATCTCTCCATAGATCTTATTTATTTTTATACTGATTTCCTGATAACCAATTATAGCTTTTACCCAATATAATAAAACGCAGCATTGAAAAAAATTTGGGGATGAAAGTTATTCATTTCAGTACTCAGGTTGAGCTACCACCTGTGATGCCAGCATACCATATCAGCAACACCTGGAGTCTTGCATGCTCTACTTCCTATAGCTCCCTGCTAGTGCTCCTGGAAAAGCAGCAAGACGGCCCGAATGCTTGGAACCCTGCAACCCACATGAGAGATCCAGATGGAGTTCCAGGTTCCTGGCTTTGGCCTGGCCCAGTATGAGCCATTTCGGCCACTTGGGGGAATGAACCTACAAATGAAAGATCTCTCTTTAACTCTGCTTTCAAATAAAAATAAATCAATCAAAAAAATCCTCAAGAATTTTATCTAAATACTGATTCTTTATATACATATACATTATTTTGCTGTCCTTCAATCTGTATCTCCTAATTATACAATTCTTTGAAACTTCCAACTCCTTACTGAATATCCATACAGTGAGTGTAAAACCTAACTCTTATTTTTACAACTTCCAACAAAAAACTGGACTAAAGATATAACCGAGACCATGAATATATTTATTATATATTTTTTATGACATAGCACTCTTTTCACTTATGAAAAGTATGAAATGTTTAGCTACTCAATTACAGTGACATTTCTATTATACCAGGGATTTATATTTTTTCTCATTATATTATGCAATAAAAATGACAAGTTTCCAAAAGACTTCATTTTAACTTACTGAGAAATTTAAGTAACATTTTACAGAAGCCATGTGGATCTTACCAAAATAAAAGCAATTCAGTATCCATCTCTGGTTTCCTCTCAATAATTAGAGAATCCTGGCAACTGATTTAAAAGTCACACATCATTTTTGCCACATATTTATGATAAAAGATATTTGGACTATCTGGATATTAAAAATATTACAAGCATTAATAAAATTAAGTACCCTAAAGCTTCTTCATAAAATTTAATCACATTGATCAAGCTCAGGCAAATACTATCCATTCATATATGATTTTAACTTGAGTTTCATCAACCACATACTCTTCAACAATACTTGATGGAGATCATGGTCCATACTTTTGCTTTGCATGTCTACATATAACAATCTTCCTTTGAGCCCAACTTCAGCCTTGCCTCTGTCAACAGCTTCATTTCCAGATGAGTTGTTGCTAATTCAACAATTATTAGAGTAATGAATATGTATAAAACACAATACTTATACCCCTAAAAGTGTGAATAACTCAACCACACTTTTAAAAACCATTGTCTGAAAAGGGAGGTAATTTATTTTGGTCACTGTAACATCTGAAGAAACAGTACCGCGAGTGAATCACTTACTCCCAAACGTGGCCAAATAATCTGAAATGGTATGACCACTCCCCCAGACTTCAATGGTTGGGATCTTTTAAATGGTAACACCTAAGATAATTTCAACAAAGAATCAAAACATAAGCTACTAAATGTAACATTTTTTGATCAAAGGAACTATTTGTTTCTTATATAAAGATAAATGGTTATGAGTAAATGCTACTCATTTATAGCAATAAATTGTCTTGTTTATAAACAAAAAACTTGCTCCAAGACAAGTTTTCTGAAAGTCACAAAAAGTAATGTAAGGTCAATATTAGTTAACATAATTTTTTTCAAAGATTTATTTTTTATTTGATGGGCCTGGGGATGCGGGGACCCAGAGACAAATCTTCCACCCACTGGTTCACTCCCCCAGTGGCCACAATGGCCAGGGCTAGGCCAAGTCAAAGCCAAGAGCCAGGAACTCCACCTGGGTCTCCCACGTGGGCAGCAGGTGCCTGAGTACTTGGTCCATCTTATGATGTTTTCCCAGGCACGCTAGCAAGCAGACGTACTACAAGACCATCCCAACTTAACATAATTTAATTTTGGACTTCTTTCCAATGAATAAAAACTGGAAACAAATTTCAAATTTGACTTCAAGAAAATGTTGTGACTGAATCAACACTTTTCTTATCTAATATTATGAGTACTAATTTTCATTAACCATTTTTAAACATACTATTAAATATATAACATGTAAGTAAAACAATATGTGATTACTCATTCCAGACTCATGGGTTTAAAATTTTAAACAGCCAAAGTACTTAATACTATTCATTTTCCAAGTAATCCAACAAATCTATTAATTATATAATTAATTTACATTATTTTTGTCTGGTTTAATTATGAAAGTCTGAGAAACCCCTGTTGACTCTTTTATTAAATTTGTATATGTGCTCTTGAACTTCAGAAAAACCCCTGCAACAATGAACTCAGTTATTTAGAGCACAGACATGAATCAGAAATGAAGTAAAACTAGTTTCAGCCTAAGGGTAATTTGAAGTCTGTGTACCTTACTCACAGGTATAACTTCAAGCCCTTGACACAAAGACCTTTCCCTATTTTCAAACAAGTATTTAAAAATGAGTTGTTAAGCTTTGTTTTGCGCTTCCTCATTTTCACATTGGAGTGCCTGGATTTGAGTCCCATCCCTGCTTTCCATTCCAGCTTCCTGGGGGACAGCAGTGATGGTTCATGTCACCCATGTGGGAGATTGGAACTGAATTCTCGGCTTCTGGTTTCAGCCGGGCCCAGCTCTAACTGTTGGCAGGCATTTGGGGAGTGAAAGAGCAAGTGAGGCATCACTGTTTTTCTTAATAAAATAAGATGCATTTATGTTCTTAGCCCTTAGCAAATTAAGAAGAGGAAGAGGCCGGCACTGTGGCTCAACAGGCTAATCCTCCACCTGTGGCGTGGGTACCCCAGGTTCTAGTGCCAGTTGGGGCTCTGAATTCTGTCCCGGTTGCTCCTCTTCCAGTCCAGCTCTCTGCTGTGGCCCCGGAGGGCAGTGAAGGATGGCCCAAGTGCTCGGGCCCAGTACCTGCATGGGAGACCACGAGGAGGCACCTGGCTCCTGGCTTTGGATCGGCGCAGTGTGCCAGCGTAGCAGCCATTTTGGGGGTAAACCAATGGAAGGAAGACTTTTCTCTCCTCTCTGTCTCTCTCTCTCTCACTGTTCACTGTCTAACTCTGCCTGTCAAAAAAAAAAAAAAAAAGAGGAAGAAGAGATTTTAAGAGAAAAGTTGAGATATCCGGTTAAAGGTCTAACAGTCACTTTCAAACATGAGGGCCTAGGACAAGTCTTCTCCAGTTCACCCAGACTTACTCAAAAGAAATTTTGAGGATGGGTCCCTTAGGCTCTGGGTGATTCAAGAAGCATCTAAGTCATTCTGATGAACTCTTCAAACATCCGAAAGGTAGGGATACTAACAGGACAACACAGTCATCAATAATCAGCTCATGTGAATTTTAAAATGGCTTAACTAAGCCTCCCCAAAGAGTCATTCAAAGCACTATTTTCAGACACTTTAACAGATTTAAAGACGAGAGAAAGGACATATTTTCCATATTTTCAATGAGTTATAACCTAATATAGTGAGGCAGAAGGTTAATGGAAAGTATAAAGAATCTAAGAAATCAACAATACTCTATCAACTCTGAATACTTAAGGTAGTCAATCTATAGTCTTTCAGTACAATTACTGAAATATGTATGTTTGAGCATGAGCCATCGAAAAGTTTAAAGGACTACATTTTGTTTGAAGCAAGAGATAACTAAGTTTTAGCAGCCTTCACATGGAAAAACTGGTGAAAATGCCAAGTTCTCACAATCAAAAAAATAGAAGCTTCTGATATAGAAAAATAAAGCATGCTAAAGAAATTTCTCTTGATACTAGATAAGTCAGTTATTGCAGTTCCTTTGGTGATAATTTTAAAGCACACAAAGAATATGCAAATGAGATAATGCCCCAATGAACCAGCTATTAAATTTTTGCACCTCAAGATGCCTGAAAAGTATAGTCTAGCTGCCTTAAATAATCCAAGTTCAGACTGTGATCAATGGTCATCACAGAAGAAACTTGCAAGCAACTCAAATGCTTGGTCCATACCAACTTCCCACTCTTGCTACTATCCATGCTTTCCCCCTTCCAGCTGCTCCAGAAATGCTGAGAAACTGTGGAGAAGAGGATCTAGATGACCTGAACACACACCCTGGAATGCCATAAATTCAAGAAATAAATATTTTCCATTACATTAGCAATCAATTTGTTTCAGCAGTTTAACCTACCACCAATGAAATCTACAAACAGTTGGTGATTATATTATGGCCCATACCATGACTTTAGAGTAGGTGATGCCCAAAAATGTATTAACATCCTATTGATCTAAACCGTTTTATCAAAGGAACACATCCCCTAACATGACTATCAGTTACTAATTACTACTTACGAGAATATCACTCTAAAATCTGGATAACTACTTTTAAAATATGGGAATGTGTTCGTAAAATCCTAAGCAAAAATCTCACTGCAAATGTATCATTGTGAAAGAAGCTCAGGCCTAAAGAATCTAGAACTAAACACTACCACTATAAACATGCAGTACACATCTGGGTCTCTGCTAACAGGAATCACATGCTTGCACTGGAGGTTTAACAGGGGTTACATCTAGGCCAGGCATTCAACCTAGCAATTATCACTTAGGCTGCCTGCATCCCATATGAGAGTGCCTGAGTTCAAGTCCAAGATGCACTCCTGATTCCATCTTCCTGCTATCCTGGACCCTGAGAGCAGCAATGATGGTACAAGTAGCGGTGTCCCTGCTACCCATGTTGGGGGTATGGATTGAATACTGAGCTCCTGGCTTCAGTCCAGCCTATCTCAGAATACTGTGGGTATTTGGGGAGTGAACCAGTAAATGGTTCTCTGCTTCTCAAATAAATATAATTTTTTTCAAAAAGTTTTATCTCTAATTTATCTCTTTTTAAGAGAGAAAAGATCCTTCCCAAATGCCCTACTTTGGAGTCACCATATGTGAAAGACAAGAAAAGGAAGTAAAAGATTACTTTCATAGCTAAGATGAAGTCACATGATAATTCAACAATCAAAAGGGGTAACAGCCACCTAATTCATTCCTACAGCATTAGAGGACTGCTCCTAAACAGACATGTAACACACAGCAAATTATTCATATAAACACTAACCCCTTCCCCATTACTATCTACAGTGCACCAGGCACAAAGCCAAAAGATTAAAGAAATGATGCCTGGAGCTCTCAAACCTATTTAATCGAAGAAGCCTTGCCAGCCTTGGTGGGTAGGGGAGTGGGTAAGGACTCACTTCTAACACACCTCTTTCAGCTAAGGATCTGATAATTTTTCAGTTCATGTTCTATCTCTCAGTTCAATTAGAACCACAACACTCTGATTCACTCCACAATCTGATCTTACACTGCTAAACCAAAGTTCCCCTCCTCTGTACCTATGAAGAGATTCAACAAGGAATTTCAAATGCTTTTTCAAAATCCTTTTAAAGTCTAGTACAAGCTGTACTCTTTTGCTCTTTATGCTACTTCTCACCGTGTTCACTTGTCTCTGACTGCTATCTCCTACAAATCCACACCACAAAAGAATGCAATGTTAGAAGAGAAGAAATCATCCACTATTATCTATCTCCTGATGGATAATAAAGACTCCAAAACACAGAAATCAAGTAGTATGCTGAAAACCACATTAACTACTTTAGTAGATAAACTAGCACCGTGTTCTAAAGGCAATGGGATCAAAATCCAAAGAAAGCAGTCCCAGATCAGCAGCTACAAAAACACTGAATCTACGCCCTATAGTTGAAGGAAGCCCCTACCCAGTCCCATTCAACCCCTACCCCCTAAGTTTTAGGACAAGATAGTCAACACAATGAGATTTAAGTAGGAAGCTCACAATAGGGGAACTCTCAAACCTAACAGGACACATTAAATTAACCAGGGATTGCCCAATCAGTAGACTCTTATCTACCAGCAGCTATTTAAGCCTTACCTGACAGGTCTCCAGGCCAGCTGCAGCAGCCACATTTCCCTCTGTGCCATAAACGTCTCGCCTCAGTTTCCTGAAATTCCCAACTGGGATGGGAATATGGCCAGCAGGCACTCCCAACACCAGTATGATGCTATAGTTCTACCGTTAGTAATGTTCCCTGGGATATCCATGCATTCCCAGACCAGCCCTCTTCCAGGATAAGCTCAACACTACTGGGCAATGAAAAGGTCATCTTCACAAAAACCTTGGAGACCCCTGATGTTAACTACAAAACAGATAATTTGCTAATCTTTTTATTTTTTTTTTTTTAATGTAGAAAGCAATTCCCAAACTAGAGAACCTGGAAAGGTTTGAGTGATTCTGGTGAATATACCTGAAAAACAAAGTAGTTACAAAAAACGGAAACAAGCAATTTAAAAATATTTAAACAAATACTTTAAAACTGGTTGTAAAAATGTTTAAGCACCTCAAAATACATAGTGACTCTAGTTTTGTGCATTTATGCTATTTCAACAAGTAATTTCTGTTCCTCATTTGACTATTACTTATCTATATAGGCTTGAACATTTATAGTTTTAGAAGTTCTTCTGAGATGTTTACTGAATCATTAAAATTCACTGTACTTAAGAAATACCCACCAATTATAAAATTATTTTCCAAGACAAGAATGAAATTTTGCTACAAACATTTAATTAAGCAGCATTTATGCCTAAATTTGTGCTAGAAATGTAATGGACCTTTCTTGTTAAGGAATTTGTAAAAAGCTTAGGAAATCAAGATTAATACTTAAAACAACTGGAGTAATATTTTAATGCTAAACTACTTCTATATACGGTAAAAATAATGCAGAGAAATCAGTTTAGTCTGAAATACCAGAATAAATGTGACAAAATTACTTGACCATCCCACAAAGTTGATTTAATAGCAGGCTTCTGAAAAATAGTTACAAGGAAAACCCACTTTACCTATTAAATATGGTAAAGTTTAAGAACTATGTAAATATTTTAATAACTTTTTTCAGTAAGTGGCATCATTTAATAAACACAAAACAGTATAAAGCAATAGTTTTTATTCCTTGAGTAACATAATATAGAGGCTAAGATACACAATGAAAGCTTAAATATGAGATTAGATTATTTACCATCAACATGGTCATAGATTCTCCCTGTTGGCTGACTTTCTACTTTTCCAATGCTACCCTCATAGCTGAATTTCAGAGTAACAATACAGCTAGGTAATGTATCTGTGAATTTAATTTTATTCACGTTAGTGTTCAAGTCCTTATGGCATATCTCACAATTTTTGATCTATAAAATTTCAGTTTTCCCTATACCCTCTTGTCTTTCAGTCATACAACTGTATCACTTAGGAACACACACATTAAGAGCGAATCTGAAAAAGAAAACTAAAAAGGCCTTCATGTAGAAAATTTATTCCATTCAACAAAAAAGGAAAAGAAGTAGGATTTGAACGTGTAAGATAAAGACAGATTAGCATAACATGTAACTTTTACTTTTATCCAAAGTGTCAAATGTACACTGCACTGCCTTGGATATCTAATGAATTCCTTAGTAGTGAAAGTGACATAGCAAAGGTTAGATGACCACAGCACTCTGTAAACCCAAAAGCTTCCAATGAGACTGATGACCAATGTCACATTACTTCCTTAGCCAACTACTAAGCAATTTAAATGAAATAAGCTTCCATTTCCTCATATATGATATTTCATGGCAAGAATCACAGAATTTTATTTGTTTAGCATAGAACGTTAAAACTGAAAGCGAGTTTTCTTATCCAAACCCTTCAACATGGTAACTATTTTTAAATTGCCTACCACACAGAAAACGCTTTGATATTATGGAACAAGAATGCTGAATAAATATTTATTTCCCCTTTTATTCCCCTTCTTCTTTCCCCCTAAACCTTTCCAAAGCTAAAAATAAATGTAAAAATATTAGCAAATTTTACTAATTAATTTAGCACCATCAATTTCAGGAATACATAATAAATGACTTCATTATTTCAAAAAAACTGAATACAAGTATTTCAAAACATCGGAACTAAGAATATAAATATGAGGGTAATTCAAAAAGTTCATGGGAAAGTTTGTTTAGGTGCAGAAGGTTTTTTTAAAATTCATGCAGTTTTTTCAAAATATGCATTTTCCACAAACTTTTTGAAGTACTTCTGTATTTTCTTTAAACTTATTTCTCCAAAAAAATACAACAGAATGGTAATAAATGAATACAACTATAAATTATGTTAAGTTTGATACAGTAATTAAATGTTTCCTCCCATATCATGAGACATGTTATAATAATTCACAATAAACTGCATCTAATGGTTTGAAAACCTGTACTACCTTGATCATGACAGAATGAATATCTGAAAAATGCTGAAGTCACTGCAGCTGTTTCTCACTTATAAATCAAAGATGACATTTCAAAAGCCAAGAACTCACCTCTGCCCCTCCCAAAGGCCCACATACAATTAAGCAGAACAAGAGATGCTGGATTCCTGAATCACATTGCACAGGAAACCAAAGACATATCAGAATACTACTCAGAAATGTGTTTTGCTCCTATTGCTACCTCCCTTAAAATCATATCCAAATTATATATGTGAATGTGCTGTGAATCTGGTAATACTGAGGTATCTAAAGTACATAAGATTTAGTTTACTGTCTTATTAAAATGTTCTTAGGAAAAATATTGATAAATGATTTTGTAATTAGTTCTCAATGAATTCTTTTTCAGGGCAAAACAAGGGTATAAACTGTCATCATGTAATTTCATTTCCAAGCATCTCTTTTTAAAAGTTTTTGTCCACATAGATCTATTAGAAACATATGTCTTCATATTATGTGTCAATGAAAAGTATTCTTATTAAAAAACACTCTGGAAAATAATTTTGCTAAATGTGTCTTAAGCCAATGGTTCTTAAATTTTGGAAGGCTGTGATACTCTGAAAGAATACTAAAAGCTAAGACCGAAGAAAAATACATGCATACAGTTGCAGAAGTTCAAAAAGGCCATGAAGCCCAAGTACTATCCCTTAAATATTCTTAAAATAACTATTTACACAAGAGATACTCAGAAATATGGCTTTTAATTTTTGTATGAAGTTTTACTTCTTGTATTAAAGCTTATGAATAAAAACATAATTTGTATTTTCTTTAAGAGGTCAAAACAGGGGCCGGTGCTATGGCATAGTGTGTAAAGCTGCCACCTGCAGTGCCAGCATCCAATACGGGTGCCGACTAGAGTCTTGGCTGCTCCTCTTCAGATCCAGCTCCCTGCTAATGTGCTTGGGAAAGCACGGGAAGATGGCCCAAGTCCTTGGGCCCCAGCACCCACGTGGGAGACCCAGAAGAAATTCCTGGCTCCTGGCTTTGGATCAGCTCAGCTCCAGCAGCTGTGGCCATTTGGGGAGTGAAACAGCAGATGGAAGACCTCTCTCTCTGCCTCTGCCTCTCTGTAACTCTGCCTTTCAAATAAATAAATCTTAAAAAAATAAATAAAAGGCCAAAGCAAATTTTGAAAAAGAAATCTCTAGAGCCCACATTATGCTAGGCATTATGTTTTTGTTTTTTTATAATTTGAAGAAATCTAAAACCTGAATACCTATTCAATTTAGCTTCAATAACCTTACTTGTTTGGTTAAAAATATATTGAGATGTATATATGTTGTCCATGTATAAAGAAACTGACAGGGCCAGCACTGTGATGCAGCAGGTTAAGCCTCCACCTGTGATGCCAGCATCCCTTATGGACACCAGCTCCACTCCTTGCTGCTCCACTCCTGATCCAGCTCCCCGCTAACGTGCCTGGGAGAGCAGTGGAAAATGGCCAAGTGCTTGGACCCCTGTACACACGTGGGAGACCAGAAAGAAACTTCTGGCTCCTGGCTTCAATTTGGTCCAGCACTGGCTGCTGCGACCATTTTGGGGATAAACCAGCAGATAGAAGACCTCTCTCCCTCTGTAATTCTGCCTTTCAAATAAAACAAACTTTTAGAAGAAAATGACATTAGATTGATTATACACGGTCCAAAATATTTCAGGTTAAATATTTTTCATATGACACATTTTCAAGGGCAATAATTTTAGGAATAGAAATTTTTAAAAAAGGAAATAAATTACCAATGAATTATATCTATAGAAAATAAGAAACATTAAATATAAATGAAATCATCACTAATGTAGGTAATCTCCACAATCTTATTTATTCTATAATCTTAAAGAAGAAAATGTCAAGAACCTTTCTCATGAAAGACAATAATATTTGTGGATAAGAAATGCTTGAAGATAGGGAGGGGGCAAAACAGTTTCCTGAAAATAATGCTGTTTTTCTTTGCTTATCTCCAGAGTCTTTAGCCATTAACTAAAAGAAAAACATATACAGAAGTAATAAATGCAAAAACATTCATCAATCCAATATTATCAGAAAATACTTTAATCAGTTGATGCCATTTGAATGATGAATACTTTTAAAATAATAAAAGAATTCAGGAATACATTTAATATAAAGCATTAACCTATTTCCAATGGTTCCAGAGAATAATTATTTTTATCATTAAGTAAGCAGAATGGCCATTTTAATTCTTGAGCTATGTAAAAGCATTCAGTTAATTTAATTTTTAAATTAATTTCACCTTAAACTATGATAATCAACTGGAACCACTGAAACACCTACTTAGAAATAAGTTAATATCTACTGAAAAACTTAAAAAAATACTAAAGTAATGGATTTATTAAAAGGTTCTCAGGCATGAAAACTCACTTTAATATTTTAACTCCTCAATATTCAAAACCGCTAGTACTCTAAAATGAAATTGGAGAATCTGATCACACAATAGAATGTAAACAAAATATTTTATCTCTGATACAGGGAAGGATGTACTGGTAGGATAAAATTAATTGGCACTGAATTAGTAAGCAAGCCAGTTTTCTGCTTGCCATATGGATCCATTATCATGGATGCTTTGTAAACAGACATATCAAGGTAAATTACAATAATACTCAGAATTTTGGACAATGTCTAAAAAATTTTAGATTTATAGCTGACATGCAAACTATGCACCAATAAACAATGTGAACACACCTCAAAGAGAAAAATCAAAGTACCATATTACTTACAAGTAAAACTTTTAGACTATCATAGTCAATTCTGAACCCACTCTCTAGGGAAAAGGGAAAATGTTCATAAATTCAACTGAACCTGAAAAGAATTAATGGAAGAAATGGTGGAGGTCCACATAAGAGGAAGGTGGTTTGGAGAGATGAAAGGTGGAAAACGAGAGAGAGAAAGATGGAGAAAGGAAACAGGATAAAATCCTGGACAAGACCAAGGTTGTTCAAGCTTTGAGTATTTGTGACACTTTGTAAACTAATACACATTCTGTTTCATAATGTTATCTTTATCTTCATTTTTCTCCCCTAAAAGATCCTTGATTTAAATACCAGTATCAAAATCAACATTTATTTTACTTACTAGATTAAGCCCTGAACCTGGTACTAGTTCCAAGCTAATCTAGATAGTTCTTTTGGCTTTGTTTTAATGGGTATATATTTCTTCTTATGTCTGTTTCTTGCACTGTCCAAGATGACAACATGATTTTGCAGTACAAGTTAAAGAAACTGCACATCTGTGCAGTTCAAACATTTTAGATACAAAATGACTTGCTAATACTAACTCTGAATTCCATACAACAGCCTACCTGACTTTCCAAATCAAAACAATAGTAGTGGCACCTGGTGATGTTACTTATCAAAGAAATTTTTATGTTTTTATAACAATAAAGTAAATGAGAAATCTATATTGTTTTAAAGATAAAAGAGAGGACCTCCAGAATCACAGGTCTATTAAACGTTCACTTGAACTACACCTCAGGATCCCTTGAGTATAAGCAAACTGGCTCAAATTCTTCTGCACTGAGTGTACTTGGAAGAAAATGATTGAGAAGCAGTTCTCACTCCTTGCAGTAGGACTTAATATGATTCACTTTTTCCTTCTATTCTTTGGAACGCTTCACCCAATTTGAAGTTACTACAGTATTTATAATAGCTAAAAGACAACACATCAAAGGATGTATTTAGAATCAATACTGTTTCTCATGATTGCACAAAAATCTTCAATGAAATAGCATTATCATTGACTTTAAAAAGGAATATCAAAAACCAGATAATTTTTATCTTTTATTTTTGTGCTCTTAAAAGTTCTTATATATAATTTCATTTATATTTAGATTTTGCTTTAAAATTCTCAACTATACATATTTGGTCTATGGAACCAAAACCCAGAATAAAACTCATAATGTGTTCAAATGAGAATCACTCAATTATTTAATTTCAGTGCTGATAAATTAACAGCAAACAGTGGTTACAGATTTGATATCTGGAACTAACTGGAAATAGTTACTCAACTTACCTGGTGCTAATCCAGCAGTAGCGGGGCTTCCCATGGATGGGTGAGAGAAAACTTGAGAGAAGGCAGACATATTTGACTGGGACACGTTACTCAGCCTGGAGGTTGATCCTCCTTTAGGAATAAACTCGCTTGCAGTAGGATTTGGTGTCTATTTAAAAATCAAATATATTAAGTTAACACACTTCAAGCCTAAAAAAGACATTGACTCTACTAGGTATTATTCCACAGTGTTCTGTTTACTGAATTTACAAGTATTTTAAGTTTACATATTTTGGTGTGGTATGACTAACTTTCTTGAAGGAAAGTCTGATAATCAAATTTGAGGATTCTGATCATTTCATCTGCAGGACTGTAATCTCTAACATATGAAATTTGGCTTTATTGTCAAGCATGCATCATTTCTGAAGTATTCTAACATACTTTAGAGAACTGGGAGGTTGACACTACCTCAAAACTGAGCAACAAGTTTCAAATTTAATATCTTTTACCACTTCTACCAGGATAAAGGACAAAACTACCTTATTTCCAAAATTAATCACTTCTCTTTTCTATATGTACAAATATTTCTCTAACAATATGCTGCCACAGATTTAAGTAACAGAGTAAAGATAAACACTTAGAAGAAGGCAAACATGTAGAAGGAATCAAGATAAAAGAAAAAACTGAACAGAGGCCCAATGTCTGGGCATCATCACCTACTACGAGTTATACTGAATATATTTACTACGTGATACCATAGTGGCATTATATAAATTTTTATACATCCAAGTGGTATGGTACTTCCAGTACTTCATGAACTACTAGAATGGTATGAAACTGTATATCAAATTCATAAAAAGCCTACATGTTGTCCACAGTGAATTTCCATAGGAGGCAAAAAATAAAGTGAAGAACTAATTACTACAAAATCCTAGAACAAGTTCCTTATTTGACATGAATCACACCTTAAACTTCAAAGACAGAGTTCAAAATACTAGATTTGGAACACAACAAGAGTATTTATTTATAAACTCTAAAATAAATGATATTAGCAGTTATGAACCAGCCAAAATTAAAAATGAAGTGATAAAATATTAAAGAAGTACTAAATCTGAAATTATAATATACCAGAAATACAGAATGAAATTTCAGTTTCTGCCACATCTAAGATATAAAACCCTGAAAATTAATCAGGTCTCAGTCAAAGCAGATTTTCCAAAGAGAAAAAAATAAATTATTTTTCATCACCTCAAGTATATTTGTTTATTTTATTTATTTATTTATTTTTTGACAGGCAGAGTGGACAGTGAGAGAGACAGAGAGAAAGGTCTTCCTTTTGCCGTTGATTCACCCTCCAATGGCCGCCCTCGCCGGCGCGCTGCACTGATCCGATGGCAGGAGCCAGGTGCTTCTCCTGGTCTCCCATGCAGGTGCAGGGCCCAAGCACTTGGGCCATCCTCCACTGCACTCCCGGGCCGTAACAGAGAGCTGGCCTGGAAGAGGGGCAACTGGGACAGAATCTGGCGCCCCGACCGGGACTAAAACCTAGTGTGCCGGCGCCGCAAGGCGGAGGATTAGCCTATTGAGCCGGCCTATTTTTATTTATTTATTCGACAGGTAGAGTTACAGATAGTGAGAGAGAGAGACAGAAAGATCTTCCATCTGATGGTTCACCCCCCAAATGGCCGCAACGGCCAGAGCTACACCGATCCGAAGCCAGGAGGCAGGCACCTCTTCCTGGTCTCCCACGAGGGCACAGGGGCCCAAGCACTTGGGCCATCCTCCACTGCTTTTCCACAGAGAGCTGCACTGGAGAGCAGCAGCCGGGACTAGAACCCGGTGCCCATATGGGATGCCAGAGCTGCAGGTGGAGGATTAACCAAGTGAGCCACGGCGCCGGCCCACCTCAAGTATATTTTTAAAACCCTTTCGAATTCTAAACTTCTCAAAATAGTAATATGTTCTTTAAATGTATGGCAAATTCATTAATTTCTGGAATAGAAAACAAACCACCACAGTTCACTGACATTTTTTTCCTGCTTATAAGGAAACAAATAACCACTTAACAGGATAACAAATATGTCAGAGCTAGCACAAACCAGTTAACCTTAAACCTATCCTACAAGGTGAAGGTAAAGGGACTGGCATTGTGGCATATTAGCAGGTAAAGCCACTGCCTGTTCCCATACAGGGTCTGGTTAGGTCCCAAGTGCTCCGTTTTTGATCTAGGTCTCTTCTAATGGCCTGGAAAAGCAGCGGAAGACGGCCCAACTGTTTGGGCCCCTGCACCCACATGGAAGCCCCAGAAGAAGCTCCTGACACCTGGCCCAACTCTGGCCATTAAGGCCATCTGGAGAGTGAACCAGAAGATGGAAGATCTCACTTTCCCTCTCTATAACTCTGACATTCAAATAAACAAATCTTAAAAAAAGACAAAAACTATCATATATACTGATAAGAATTCAAAATGGCTAGAAGACACAGGGTTTCAGGATTACAAGATTACAAGGCAGCAGCAAAATCAGACAAGGAAAATAATATACATGTTTTAACATTTTTAGTGTATTCCTGAGAAATAAAGACTAGCCAGTTTCCATTTCCCATACTTGTATATCTTACAATTATAGTCAATAATAGAGTGATTTCAAAATTGAACTTTTCCAATTTAAAATTTACTTTACAATATTTTTGAAAGCCTGTTTTAAAGGAACTTTAAAGGGTAAGCATTTGATGCAGCAGTTAAGATGTTGCATAGAAGCGGGTATGGGGGGCAGTTTTGTGGTATAGTAAGTGAAGCCATTGCCTGCAGCACCTATACCCCATACATGTGTGGGTTTGAGTCCTGGCTGGCTTCACTTCTGATCCCATTCTCTGCTAATGCACCTGGGAAGCAGTGGAAGATGGCCCAAGTGCTTGGGCCCCAGCACCTTGTGGTGACCCAGAAGCTCCCAGCTCCTGGCTTCAGTCTGGCCCAGCGCTAGCCATTGAAGCCATTTGGGGAGTATACCAGAAGGAAGACCCCCCCCCTCTCTCTCCCCCCCTCTCTCCCCCTCTCTATAATTTTGCCTTTCAAATAAATATTTTTAAAATTACTTTTTTAATTTTAAAGATACTGTATGGGACGTCCACATAACATATCAAAGTGTCTGGTTCAAGTCCTGGTTCCTCTTCCAATCCAGCTTTCCAGCTAATGCATGTCCTGGGAGACAGCAGATTATGACTGAAGAACTTGGGTCCCAGCTTACACCGTAGGACTCTTGGCTTAGGTCTGGCCCAACCCTAGCTGCTGCAGACATTTGGAGAATGAGCCAGCTGATAGAAAATCTGTCTCTTTGTGTCTGTCCCTCTTCCTCTGCCTTTAAATATACTGAAAATATATAAATAATTTTTAAAAGGGATACCATAAAGGAGAAAAGATGGAGAGGGAAGAAAATTGTACCTTCAACAAGCAAATCATATTATAATGAATTATAAAGGGCCTACAAATTTATAATAGAAACTATGTAAATTGTAGTTATATTAATTTTAATAAACTATCAATTTTATACAGTAATAACAGATGTCAAAAATCTATGAAACTGAATTGGAAGTAAATGAAAAAAAAAAAAAGGGCAAAAATCCCACCTCCCTTTTTGAGCTAATATCCCTTCAACTGCATAATTTGGGAGTTTGTTTTGTTTAGCTGTGAGCACTTTAGATGACATTTAGACACAAACATAAAGGTTACTGTAATTAAAGATAGTATTACTGTAATTATCATCAATATATATTAAGATAACATTTTAATCTAGCGATCCCAACTGATTAACTTCCATTTTCAAATGATAAATACAGGGATATTTTTTACAAGTAAAATAATATTCTGGGGACCAGGGTTGTGGGTAAAGCTGCTGCCTACAGTACCAGCATCTCATAAGGGCACTGTTTCAAGTCCTGGCTGCCCTCATTCCAATCCAGCTCTCTGCAATGGCCTGGGAAAGCAGTGGAAGATGGCCCAAGTCCTTGGGCCCCTGCACCTGCGTGGGAGACCCAGAAGAAGCTCCTGGCTCCGGATCAGCGAAATCAGGCCATTGTGGCCATGTGGGGAATGAACCAGTGGATGGGAAACCTCTCTCCCCCGGCCTCTGCCTTATAAAAAAATAAATCTTTTTAAAAAATAGCAATAACATTGTGATGAAGTTTGAAATTCAAATTTAATAAACTTTATATTTTTCTACTATCACATTACCTCAAATAAAAGTTGTTTTTAAAGTAAAATTTAATACTCTGGTGGATTATACTACAAGCAGAATATTTACTATTGCAAAAAGATACTCTTTAAGAGGCTAATCAATTAACAGTGCAATAAGAGAATACATCCACTAAATTCTTTCAAAATTTAGGTGGACAAACACAATAGGTTTGTGTTTAATGAAAACAGAACATAAGATATGTAATATCTCATTGCAAATATGTCAAAAAAGGCCTGTAAGAAAAAAATTATGATATTGATGGGAAGAATGATTGAGAAACTACGAATAATCTTGAATACTGGCCAACTTTTTAATCACATAGTAAATTCATAAAACCATAAAATACCTTCCCTTGTAGAGCTACTTATACTAAGTTTAATTAAGCTTGCTTGACCTTCCTTATTGACTAATATCATTAATCACTCTGTTGTAAACATGACCTAGCTAACAACATTATTTAGAGATAACTGTCAAGTAATAAATGATAAATATTTGAAGCATAAACTCTAATAGCTCTTAACACAGGCATACAACCAAGCAACTACCAACCAAATCTAGAAGATGAACATATACATCATGCTGAAAGTCTTAAATTCTGCATTTCCACCCTTCTCTGCTTACTGTACACCCACCCCAGGCAACCACTGTTCAACTTTCTGTCCCTAGAATATTCTAAAATTTTATATGAATTAACCATATGGTATTTTTCACTAGCTTCTGTCACACAGAATCAAAATTTACTCATGTCATTGTATCTATCAATATCTGTTATTAATGCTGATTTTAGTACTCAGTAATATGGACATACAAGTTTGTTTATCCTTTCATTTACTGGGCATTTAAACTGTTCCTACTTTAGACTATCACAAATAAGCTGCCGTGAACATCTGCACAACTTTGTGTGTGTGCCTATGTTTCATTAAACATAGTTAAACACAGTGAACGGCTTGGATGTCAGCAAACTGTTTTCCAAAGTAGTTTACTGTTTTAATACATTCAGCAGCACTGTGTAAGAAATAAGCTGGTCTGTGTTCTCAAGCTCATGTGCTCTGGTTGTTCTTTTTCACATTAGTCCTAACAGGTGTGTCATGGCATCTCACTGGGGTTTAAGTCTACACGTCTCAAATGACTTCTTTGCCATTCTGTATCTTCAAGGTGTCTGCTCACATTTTTTGGCCACTATTACAGGGCTTTTTGTTTTCTATTATGGAAGTCTGAAAATTATTTATATTCTCAACAGAAGGCCTGTCTCAGATATGTGAGTTACCAACTATTTTTTCTAGCCTATGAGTTGTCTCTTTAGGCCTTAAATTTTGATAAAGTCTGTTCTATCAAACTGTGTTTTATGGGTTATGTTTTTGGGGCTGTATTTAGAAATATTTGTCTAACCAAGAGGAGCAAATATTTGACTTAAGTTTTATAATTTTACATTTGAAGACTATGAGCTATTTTCAGATCATTTGTGTATGGAGCGTGACAGATGGGTCTAATTACACATTTTGCATATAAATACATAATGATCCCTTCTCCATTTGCTGAAAAAGATCATTTCCTCTCCTCTAGTTTTTCTACTTTATTGAAATCAACAGTCTACTAGTTATTTAATTTCTGGCCTCTCTAATCTGTTCTATTGAGTTGTCTAGCTTGATGCAAATACATTATTTCAATTTCTTAACTTTACAGTGTAGTCTTTCATCTTTGTTCTTTAAGTTGGTTTGGCTTTTAAGTACTTTATATTTTCATATGAACATTAGAGTAATAAGGCTGTCAATTTCTATTAAATAGTCTGCCAGGATTTTAACAAATTCTAACAAGTCTCTGAATTAATTTGGTGAGAATTCACATTCTTTTAACTTTTATTGTAAAACCAAGGAGGAGTGTGTGTGTGCTGGACTGAACCCCTTTTCAGAAAAGCCACTTCTCATATAAGCAGAGGCCATTGATGTCACCTTCCACCTGAGCCAAGGATGTCCTCTTCTCAAACTTGAGCTCCCCAGAGTACATCATGGCTCAGACTTGGGTCAAGCTCTTGGTACCAGTGTCTTGGCAGGAGTGCTGGATGCCAGCAATCAGGGGATGAATTTGTGGATGGACCCTTTCTCCTGCACAGACCAAGACCCCAGAGACCTCTTGTGCTACTTTGATTTTGTCAGCTTCACTGAAATAGTGGTTCTGGCTGCTGAGATGCTTGTCCATGGCATCGAGAGAACCCATACCCTGATTATCCCATCAAAGAAGTACTCCCCAGGGGCTTCGGTAGTGGCAGCCAGGAGGGAGCCCATCATTACTGTGGAGGCCCCAAGGGCCAAAGCTTTGGTGATATGCTCTGCATTCTGGATTCCTCCATCTGTGATGATGGGAACACCAAAGTGCTGTGTGTACTCGTATACCTTATAAATGGCTGTTGCTTGGGGCCGCCCACAGGCCAGATGGAGCTACTTCGCACGCCCACCCACAGGGCATCCACCCCTGCATCAGTGAGGTTCTTGGCCTGTGCAGCAGTGACCACGTTACCTCCAATAGCTTGGAGATTGGGGTATTTCTCCTTGATGTACTTTATCATATTGATCTGGAAGATGGAGTTTTCCTGGGAAGAGTCCAAAATCACTACATCTACACCACCTGGGCTAGCAAGTCCAGCCTGTCCTTGTCATCTTAATGAGTGCCGATAGCTGCCCCAAAGAGCAGCTGCTTCTTGGCATCTTTGGAGGCCAGTGGGTAGTCCCAGTTCTTCTTTAGGTCAGTCCAGGCAATGATGGCCACCAGCTCCTCATCTTCATTTACAATGGGCAACTTTCCCTTTTTGCTGCACAGCAGCATTTCATTTGCTACCTTCAGTGTGATGCCTGCAGGGGCAACCACTAAGTCTTCCCTCTTTGTCATGATCTCTTCTAGAAAACAGTCATGCTCCTCTTCCTTAAGAAAATCAATGTTCCTTGAGGAGATGATGCCCACCAAGCAGCTCTCCATGTGGCCTGTGTCAGTGATGGGGATTCCACAGAAGCCTCAAAAACATCCCACACTCAATCCTTGGGGCTGAGGACCACAGGGTCTGTGATGAATCTTTGTTCGTATTTCTTCACTTTCCGAACTTCATTAGCCTGGAATTTAGTTGTGGTGGATGAAGACAATACTTCCTGTAAGCGCCATTACTATGGCCATCCCAGCCTCTGTGACAATGTCCATGGGTGAGGACAGAAGTGGGGTCTTTAGCATGATCTTCTTGGTCAGAAGTCAGGACCACCTGGTCTGCAGTGAAGATGATGCACCCAGGGAGAATGAGACAGTCGTTGCTGGTGAGGCCATCCCCGCAGTTGAAGAGCTGCTGTGAGGTGAGTCTGTTGTCGGGCATGGAGGACGTGCCCCCACTTATCAAGCAGTCAGCCATTGCCAATGAGGAGCACTGCCGCATGCCTCAGAGGACCAGGCCACAGAGGCCTCTGCCGTCTGGGCCACGCCAATATAAACCAAGAATTCACATCTTAATATAACTGAGTCTTCCAATCCATGAAAAAGACAAACACTTCCATTTATTTAAGTCTTTAACTCCTCACTGGAATGTTTCATAGTTTGAGGTTTTCTTTTTTTTTTTTTTTTTTTTAAGATTTATTTATTTGAAAGGTACAGTTATAGAGAAGGAGAGGGAAAGGCAGAGGCAGAGAGAGAGAAAGTCTTCCATGCACTGGTTCACTCCCCAAATGGCCACAGTGGCCACAGCTGGGCCAGACCAAAGCCAAGAGCCAGAAGCTTCATCCGGGTCTATCCTTCACCTGGGCCACCTTTCTCTGCTTTCCCAGGCTCATTAGCAGGGAGCTGGATCAGAAGTGGAACAGTGGAGACTTGAACCAGCACCCATATGGGATGCCAGCACTGTGGGAAGTAGCTTAAACCGCTATGCCACAGCACCAGCCCATTTTTCATAGTTTTAAATGTAGAACTCTTAACCACTTTTGTTAGACTGGTCTCTAGGTATTTTACATTTTTGATGATACCACAAGTGCCTGAATGTTTTAAATTTCAATTTGTATGCATTTGTTGCTAGTACCTATGTCATCAGTTTACTATAGCTGATGTAATAAATTATCAAAAAGCAATTGGCTTAAAACAAGAGTTTCAGAATCCTAAGACCAAAATCAAAGTACTGGGGTTCACATTCCCTCCAAAGGGTCTAGAGAAAACCCCATTCCATGCTTCTCTCCAAGCTTTGGATGTCTGCCAAGCATTCTCTGTCATTCCTGGACTTGTAACCATATCACTCCAATATCTGTTCCACGTTTACAGCATCTTCTCCTATGTGTGAAATCTCTCCCAATTTAGTCTTAGAAGGATTTCAGGCCCAGTTGACAATTCAGAATGATCTCAATACCCGTAATTAGATCAACAAAGATTTTTCCAAAAAAGGTGAAATTCTTAGGTTCCATGAATTAGGACATGAACTTATGTTTTTAATTCAACTTTATGGAATTCAATGTTTTTTTTTTAACCAGATCCTATCTTATCTACAATAATTATGTCCCCCAAAAAATACACTTGTACTTACTTCTATCCAATCAGTATCTCTTATTTCTTCTTGCCTTAACACACTAGAATGTGCAGTAAAAAGCTAAACAAATGTTGTAAAAGCAGATACTTTCCTTTACTTCTTTCTGATCTTAGTGGATAAAAACTAAATGCTTTTCCCACTAAGTATTATACTAGCTAAGGCTTTGTTTCTTTTTACAGATGCACTGTATCAGATTAAGGCTGTTCCCTTGTATTCCTAGTTTACTGTGAGTTTGTTCTGAGAGGAAGAAAAACAAAGTTCCCACCACTGGTTCATTCCAAGTGCCAGCAACAGTCCCAACTTGCAGCTGAAGTTGGGAGCCATGAATTCAAGCCAGATTTCCATAGAGGTGGCAAGAACTCAATGACTTGAGCCATCACTGGGTCTACATTAGGAAGAAGCTAGAATCAAGAACCAGAGCCAAGGTTCAAGTCCAGATACTCCAAACTCCAGTGTAGGACATAGGCATCTTAACCCCTGCACCAACTTGCTACCAGAGTTTTTAACGAGTGCAAGTAGGATTTTGCAAATGTTTTTTCTCCATTGAAATGATCTTAGGACTTTGCTTGGTTGTGGTAAATAATTCATTAATTGATTTTTTTAAAATACTGAACCATCTTACATTGAGACAAGTTCTTCTTACTATTGTATTATCATTCTATATATTTGCTAGAATATTTAATAAAATTTTGTAAATTTCTATAACTATGTACAGGTTATTTATATTTTCTTTTTGTGCAATGTCCACTTTTGATATCATAATAACCTCACAGTAAGTTGGGATATATTCCCTCTTTTTCAATTTTTGGGGAAAGTTCACAAAGAATTTGCATTATTTCTTCCTTGTACACCTGGCAAATTCACCAATGAAGCCATCTAAGTCTTCTTCTAGGGAGGTTTCCATCATCTTTATAAACTGTTCCTTTGTTTGAATGGCCTTCTTTATCCCTGGGAATACTGTCTTCTTTGAAATCTAATTTTTCTGAAACAAATACAGTAATGCCAGCTTTCTACTGACTAGCATAGTATAATTTTTAACTGATTTTTGCTGTTTTGTTTCAAGTCAGTTTCTTATAAGATTCAACCAAATAAATCTGACAGGTTTTTAAAGCTCAACCTGAATATATCTGCCTACTACTGATGTATAGCATACTTACATTCAATATGATTATGGATATGCCGAGGTTTAAGCTATCAGTTGCTAACTGTTTTCTCTGCTCCATCTGACATCCTTTGTTTCCTTTTTTCTTTGCCTCTTTCTTTTTGCCTTCTTTGGGATAAACCATATTTTTCTAATCTCGTCTTATATCCTTTCTAGACTTACCAGCTGTAATTCTGTTCTTATGTTGGAGCAGTTGCCTTTGGTGTGTATCTTCATACCACATCACACACAGCGTAAGAAGCTCACGATATTATACTTCCATTTTCTCTCTTGAGATAGTCTTTTTGCTAGTCTTATCACTGATGTGTTATAAACCTTATAAGCCCACTGTTACTAATTTTGCTTTGAATGGTCAATTATCTTTCAAAGACACTTAGAGTGTAAGGAAAAAACTTTCTCAAATTTATTCACATAGTTATTGTTTCTCCCGCTCTTTCTCCCTTTGTGTAGATCCAGATTTCCATGGGGTACCATTTTCCTTCTGCCTGAAGTGCTTCCTTTAACATTTATTTTTTTTTATTTTTTATTTTTTTTATTTTTTTTTTTATTTTTTATTTTTTTTGACAGGCAGAGTGGACAGTGAGAGAGAGAGACAGAGAGAGAAAGGTCTTCCTTTGCCGTTGGTTCACCCTCCAATGGCCGCCGCTGCAGCCGGCGCACCGCGCTGATCCTGGCAGGAGCCAGGAGCCAGGTGCTTTTCCTGGTCTCCCATGGGGTGCAGGGCCCAAGCACCTGGGCCATCCTCCACTGCACTCCCTGGCCATAGCAGAGAGCTGGCCTGGAAGAGGGGCAACCGGGACAGAATCCGGCGCCCCAACCGGGACTAGAACCCGGTGTGCCGGCGCCGCAAGGTGGAGGATTAGCCTATTGAGCCACGGCGCCGGCTCCCCTTTAACATTTATTGAAGTATTTATTTGCTGGTGATGAATTCTTTCAATTTTGTATGTTTGAAAAGTCTTTACCTTAAAATAATTAAGTTTTATGCAAAGATTCGGAAGAAGTGGTACTTTTCACTATCTTTCACCAGGCAACTAAAATAACACTAGTACATTTTCAAATCCAAGAAATTAATATTGCTGTAATAATTTTAACTGAACTACCCCCTGATTTAAGTTTTACCAGTTTTATACGCATTCATTTGACTGCATTTTGGGAGAAAAATTCATATATAAAATTCTGGGTATTTTCTGTTTGTCCTATATTTTAAAGATACTGCTGTACCGTTATCTGGCTTGTATTATTTCCAAAGACAAACATGCAACTTTAATCTCTGTTCTTCAAAAATGGGTCTTTCATCTGGGGTTGCTTGTTTGACATGCCTTGGTGTAGTTTTCTTCATGGTTCTTGTGCTTGCAATTTTATAAGTGCCTTGGATCTTCAGGTTTACACTGTTCAACAAATTTGGACAGTATCTGCCCATTATTAGTTTTTTTGTTTTGTTTTGTTTTATTTTTCTGTATATCCCACACTCACCTCTCTTCAGGGACTCCAAATGCAAGTATATATATTAGGCTACTTGATGTCACCTCACAGCTTGCTTTTCCTCTGCATGTAGTTTTTCAGACTGTCTCTATTGTTATGCATTCAAGTTTACTACTCCTTTCTTCTGCAGTGTCTATATGATCTGTCATTAATTCTATCCAATACATTTTTCATTTCAGATATTGTGGAATTAAACTCTAAAATTCAACACGGATTTTTAAAATATCTATTCCATGTTTTTAATTGCATGTTTAACCTTTCCTCTAGTTGTCCTAAACATACAGAATGTGATCTTCTGGTATTCTTATACACTATTTCTGTTTAATTTTTGGGTAACTGTTGATTGACTGTATATTTTTCTTATGAATCTTATTTTCCCATTTCTTTACCTGCCTGGTAATTTTTTATTTATGGCCAATACCATACCTTGGTTGGTGATATATTCCCAAAAATATTCTAAACCATTGTTCTCCACTGTAAGTTGTTTAAAAATCAGTTTGATTCTTTTGAGTTTTGCTTTTAAATTCATTAGGAGAAATAAGGGAAGCATTTATTCTAAAGCTAAGTTGGCCCTGTTATTGAATAGTCCTTACTTGATCGTTCATGAAGCAGAAAGTTTTCCATATTCACTGGGGAGAACAGAAACTAATTTTGGCCTTGTGGAAGCTCTGAGAGTCATTTCCTGTGACTTTTCTGGAGATTTCTTTTTTCAGCTCAAATAGTCTCCTCATGATCAATACTGAATGGCAAGTTCAAGGGGATCCCCTTTACAAATCTTCAGAGCTCTGTGTATGAGCTCTCTCCTCTTCAGTACTTGTTCTTGTTGACCTACTGATGCCATGACACTGTGGAATTCCAATCTCATATCTTCAATTTACAAAGACTACTAGGCTCTCCCTGAGGTCTCTCTCCCTTCATGGAGCCTGGAAACTCTCTCAATTCAGTGAGCTAGGTTAATCACAGGGCTCATATCATTTGTTTCTCTTATTTCAAGTGCTATATTTGTGTGTACGTTCCTTGCAAAAGCCAATAACAGTGAATTACTTGGGAAGGCAGAAGAAGCAGTACCAAAAATGAAGGGAAAGGCAGGACTAAGGAACTCTTCTGCCAAGCTACAGTGATCTAAGAAGCATAAAAAGAAGAGACCCATGGATAGAACAGCCCTATTCAAAGCTATTTTACTAGTCTGTAGATTTCATAAATAACACAGAATAAAGAGGAACAGAGTAGGACAGAAAGGGGAAATCAAATGGTTAACCAGAACCTCCAAGTTCACATTTCCACAAGACCTTTCTTCTTCTAATTTAATGGGTTGTCATTTCCTCTTATTCAAGCATATCCAAATATGGTAAATTTAAAATTTATTTTCAAAATATACTCAACTTCTGAGTTATTCACATAGTTGAGGACATCTGGCTCTCCGATTTGTACTTTTCTGTAGTATCTGATTTTTTTTTAGTAAGTGTACTATATAATTTTTATCAAAAAGTTTTTAAAAAATGTGTTAAGATTTGAAAATCATGAAACCATGGATACCATTCCCCACTTCCTATTTGTTTGCATATTATCCCTGAGTGTAGAGTGGTATTATTACAAGAATTCACATGAAGTATGCAACATTTTAAGTTGAAACCATTAGAATCAAGGCATATAAAAAAAGAAAAGCTGTATCTGGAAGATAGAAGGCATTTAAAAGCAAAACCAGACTAACTGCATATCTAATACTCAAAAGAATCTGAAGTTATTTAAATGTCAAAGTGCTCCAGTAGCAGTAATCATTAGTCGTCACAGGGCATATGACCCAGTTTATTCCCAATATTACTCCCCTAAATAAATAAATAAATTTCCATTTAAGTCAATTAACAAGTAGACCAGGAAACTGAGACCATCAATGTATTTCAGAGAGGTAAGAATTACTTTATACAGCTACACTTATTTTCTGTATCTATGCATATCTTCTATCCATAGTTATAAAAGTATGTAAGTAGGCAGAATTATTTAGAAGCATTCTTCTTAACCAGGAATCTTGCCATATTTAATCACAAAATTTAACATCTGTTAAGATTTCCAAATGTTTTCCACAATGGTATTTTTTGCCATGAAGTAGTATCAAGGGACAATTTAAGACTACAAAACATGATATTTCAGGACTAGCAATAGGCCAAACATTCATATAGCTAGAAAACCACTAATGTTCACTCATTCAGTAACACATAAAAGACACTGTGTTAGGGAAAACACAGGCACTGCATGTTCACAGGCTGGCAGCTCTCAGGTACTGAATGTATCCTCAACGCAAAACAATGCTACACTCCCAAGAGATCAGAACATCCATGTATCAAACAAAACATTAAGTATCCACAATAAGCTATAAACTATTAGCCTTTATAATGAGCTATAGAAATAATTAGGACAATAGCATAAGTGAGCAGGTGTCTAATGCTGTCTAATTAGTTCATAAGACCAAATGCTTGAATTCAACCCAAAAGAAAGATGTGCCAAGTCAAAAACAGAGTGAAAGAAATGGAGGGAAGGAGGTACACAAAACCACACGAATGTTCAAACAGAAAGCTCAAAGGCAGAAGCATGAAGACGTGGCAATTTTCAGGGTCCATGTTCAATAGGTCCACAGCAGGAAGCAGGAACAAGATCAAGAGGCAGTGCTGAGGGCCAGTTATGGCTTAGCAGATAAAGCCACCTCTTGCAATGCCAGCATCCCATATGGGTACTGGTTTGTGTCCTGGCTGCTCCACTTCCAATCCAACTCCCTACTAGTCTGCCTGAGAAAGCAGTGGAAGATGGCCCAAGTGCTTTGGCCCCTATACCCACGTGGAAGACCAGAAAGAAGCCTGGAAGAAGTGCCCGACTCTGGCTTTAGCCTGGCCTAGCCCTTGCCATTGTGGCCATTGGAGAAGTGAACTAGTTTAGATGGAAGATATCTCTGTCTCTACTTCTCTCTCTGTAACCCTTTCAAATAAAATTAAAATAAAAATCTTTGAAAAAGGAAAAAAGAGATATTAGGATGCTTTCTAAAGGGATGTAGATTTTTTTCCTAGAAACAAAAACCAAATGAAAAGAAAAATCAAGTAATAATGAAGTGATTTGAAAGGTAAGATCAGAGGCAAGAAACCAGGTAAGATACTATAATGTTGACAGTCCAAGCAACAAAGCTGGAGTTAAACTATAATTCAGTAACAAAAGAGTGAAGATAATTTCAAAGTAGCATAAGCAATAGATTTTAGTAGATGAAAGATGTGGCAGGTAAGGAAAGAAGAGTCAAAACAGTCTCACAAATCAGATACTGAGTGACATTAATAACAAAGATAGACAGGGACATATAGTTGTGAATAAGTGTCCTTTGTGACACTCATTCATGCATGAGTGAAAGAACAGGTCTGAAGCAAAATACATGGTTGCCATTTTAAACCTACTGAAAGTGAAGGCCTGTGAAATATAGATGAAGATGTTCAGAATAAACTAGAAATACAAAGATACATCAGAAAGTTCACGGAGGCTGGCACCGCGGCTCAATAGGCTAATCCTCCGCCTGTGGCACTGGCACACTGGCTTCTAGTACCGGTCGGGGCGCCGGATTCTGTCCTGGTTGCTCCTCTTCCAGTCCAGCTCTCTGCTGTGGCCCAAGAGTGCAGTGGAGGATGGCCCAAGTACTTGGGCCCTGCAGTGGGCCCTGTACCCACATGGAAGACCAGGAGAAACACCTGGCTCCTGGCTTTGGATCAGCGCAGTGCGCCGGCCGCAGCGCTCCAGCTGCAGCAGCCATTAGAGGGTGAACCAATGGTAAAGGAAGACCTTTCTCTGTTTCTCTCATTGTCCACTCTGTTAAAAAAAAATAATAATAAATAAAAAAAAATAAAAAAAAAAGTTCATGGAGGGGCCGGCACTGTGGCGGAACAGGTTAAGCTCCCAGCTACAGAGATGGCATCCCATTTGGGTGATGGTTCTAGTCCCCACTGCTCCACTTCTGATCCAGTTGCCAGCTAATGTGCCTGGTAAAGCAGCAGTGGACAGCCAAAGTTCTTAGGCCCCTGCACCCGTGCGGGAGACATGGAAGAAGCTCCAGATACCTAGTACTAGACTGGCTCAGCCTCAGCTGCTGTGGTCATTTGGGGAGTAAACCAGTGGAAGGAAGACCTCTTTCTCTGTCTCTCCTTTTCTCTCTGTAACTCTTTCAAATAAATAAATCTTACAAAATAAAGTTCAAAGAAAATGCACATTATTTTTAGTTTTCAATGAACTTTTTAAGTATCCTCATATAATATTTAGAGTAAGTGCAGAGAACCTGGAGGAGGGGGAAAAACCAACTTAAGTCAAATCCAAATCCAAACAGAAGTAGCTGAAGTAATGAAGATATTTGTGGACACCAAAAAGCACTATGAACAGTAAAAGAGAAGACAGTCAGCAAAAGAGCTCAGGAGTTTTTAAGGGAAAGGCAAAGGACAAGAGGGCTACAAAAACAAATAATAAAGATACTTGCTCCCCTTCCAATTCAGCTCACTGCTAATGTGCCTGAGAAAGCCCCTGCACCCACATGGAAGACCGATGAATCTCCTGGCCCAGCCCTAGCCATTATGACCACTTAGGAATGAACCAGCAGATAGAAGACGATGACTTCTCTGCCTCTGCCTCTCCTGCTGCCTCTCTGTAACTATAATTTTCAAATAAATAAATCTTTAAAAGCAAACAATGAAATATACCAGTGAGGAGTTAAAGACCTAAATAAATGGAGATGTCTATCTTATTTGTGAACCAGTGAGTGGAAGTTATCTCCCCTCTTTTCTCTCTCTCCCTGCCTCTCCTCTCTTATATAAAACTCTGGGTTTCAAATAAATAAGAATCTTTTTTAAAAAACACTGCCAATTTTGGCAGTTAGTAAACTTATTAAAGTTTTTAATACAGTGTTCAAAGGGAAAAGGAACATACAAGGAATTAAAGATAAATGAAAGATGGAAAAGTAGCCACAGTAACAAACATTGCCCAAACTGTACAGCAGTTTCTTAAACAAACTAACCACCTTTCTCCTCATGTAGCACTCTTTGTTCTAAGGTTCCCCAAATAACAAGAGAGATTTAAACATACTGTGTTTGATTTCTTCCTCTTACTTTACAATGTTGAAGGAGAGAAAATCTAAAAATTAGAGATAGGTGATAGAATAAACTGCTAGAAGGAACAATGATGAATTATAGAGCACACAGCAAAGGAGCATCTATTTGTCTGACAAAGGAGGAAAAGATTAAGAAAGGATATGAATAAAATATACAGAGGGCTGAGAATTGAGGAAATTCATTCCCAATGGCCTTTTTTCTCCCGACTCTGTATGACAAAGTCATTATTCAAAAGTGAAAGTGAGGGCTGAGTAGATTCAAACAAATTGGTATAGCTAAACAACAGGAACTGTAGAGAAGAGGAGAGAGGGTCTGGAGTAGAATGAAGGGCACAAAATCCTATAGCTAAAGTAGAGCCACTGCCACTTTACCATAGTTACCCAACTCTTCAAAGGCTCAAGGAAACCGAAGCAGCTAAGCTGAAACTTCACGTTATAATTTTCAATACATTCCATTCAAAGCCTAAATTCCCCTTTTCCTTGAACATACAGACAACAAAACCTAGAGAATAACTAAAGATGAAGCATATCCAGTGAGTTCAAAAGCTCTCTGAGATTTTAAAAGCACCAGCAATAAGCAAGAGAACCTGTGGGCCAAGAGATTTAATGTGAACATTTTAAAACACTTGTACCAGAAATGCCATCTGATCAGAGCAGAAGAGGGGAAAATATCATCAAAAGAAATGCTGAAAAGTAGATAATGAAGTCAGATGGGTCCCCTAACAGAAAAACAGTCCTTGCTGTTTGCTGGATAAACTAAGAGTAATAATGATAAGCTATGATAGAAAATCTCACTATTTTCTAAGATCTGAGACCAAATGAACAAGATTTAACATGTTATTACTTTCAGGTAAAACTTAATCTATAACATCATAAGAAGTTTATAAAATCATGTATTTCCCAAGAATTTTACACAAAATTTTTATGTGAAGAAACACACTGTTACACTGTTACCCTTTGCCTGAAAAAAGCAAATCAAAACTAATTTTTGAAAATACTCAAGTGAGTCAGCATTGAAATGTAAGTCACTAGAAAGTTAAATATCACTGCACCACTCTACACATACCACGATGACATATACACATGAATATAACTACACATAGTACTCTATAAATAACTATACACGAAGACCTACTTTAGGAGACACCATGGTAAAATGAAAGAAAAAAAACATTTATAGAAATATCTTTTATGTGCTTGGAAATATGCTCCCTTACAACAATTCTATAGGAGACGTGATAAAATATTTTAACCTCAAGCAAAGGCATTTGGCCTGTACAATCACGGAACAAAAGTGCATTTGAACTTAGATGAAATAAAGTATTCCTAAGGCAGAGTCTTAGATGATCTTCCATTTACCATCTGCTGGTGTTCGATTATGAGAATAATACAAAACGGGGAAGTTTTTTCACTAAAAAACACTGTTGAGAGGTAATTAAAACTATTACCATGATCAGAATACTAAAAATTATCAAGAATAACTGGATACTATTAAACATTGATTTTTTTTTAAGGAATGGAAGATCTCTAATATTTCAAAAGAAATTACCAACTTTAGGTCTAAAACAATTGAGACACTAAAACTAAATAGTACTAACAGTTGTTACAAAATTCAAATAAAACCAGTGAAAAAGGCATTGTGGTGTAGCAGGTAAGCCTGCCCATGCCAGCATCCCATGTGGGCATTGGTTCCAGTCTCACCACTCCACACTCGATCCAGCTCCCTCTTAATGTGCCTGGGAAAACAGTGGAAGACGGCCCAAGTCTTTGGGCTCCTGCTGCCCATGTGGGAAGAAGCTCCAGGCTCCTGGCTTCAGACTGGCCCAGCTAAGACCAAAGTGGCCATCTGGGGAGCAACCAGAGGATGAAAGATCTTTGTCTCTCCCTCTCTATGTAAACTCTGCCTTTCAAATAAATAAATCTTTTTAAAAAAAGTATGATCAATTTTCTTAAAAACATAAATGTCTCAGAATGAAATTTTACAAAATCTATTATACAATAAAAGAAAATTAAGCTGTGGCATTTTCAAACAAGCATAATACCTTAAGAAAAATAGAACACACATATGGCTAGCCTCGATTACTTACAATTCAGTGGGAAAAGACAAACAGTTAAGAAAATTTACTATAAAACAGAATGAAACTGGTAAACACCAAGTATTCTAAAAATGGGAAAACAGTATACACACACACTCATACTCAAATATATATACATATGTTCCCTGCCTCCCCTGCCAGATAATTGAGTAAGTATTCACAAGGAGGTAGCATTTCAGTCATCTCTTGAAGAAAAACCAAGAAAGATGTTTTTTTCAGGTTCATTTAACAATAGTACAGAGAACCGACACCATATTTCATAATATATATAATACAAAAGATACTATATAAGAATGTAGTATATGTGGATGGATATGGAGAGACAGCCTTTGAAAGGCAGGATATGACAGATGGAGATGATTTGACAAAAATTACTCAGAAGATGTTTATGCATAAAGTGTAAATGATGTCACAGCTGAAAACAAGGAAAGGAGGGAGATGCTGCAGATTTTTAAACAAGGATTAGAGGCAAACAATATAACAGGAAAACTTCTGGGCTTAGGATTAAATACATTTTGGCTAGCATCCCAGCTCTACCACATAGAGGATATCCAAATGCTTAGGACCAAAAGTGTTTCAGATTTTTGAAGAATCGCACATATATAAGAAATCATGAGGAAAAGAAAGACCCAAATCTACAGATAAAATTCATTTGCTCCATATAAACCTTATACACACTCAGTCTGACAGTAACTTACACAACATTTTTAATGGACTGCATTTTGACTGCAACCCACTGCATGAGGTCAGTCTGTGATTTTCCACAAATATATGTGGCGCCTTGTGGTACTTAAAAGGTTTCAGATTACAAAGCATTTCTGTTTCCAAATTTTCAGATTAGGGATGCTAAATCAAACTAGCATTAGGTTTTTCTAACACACAATTTTCATTTTTTTTAATCAAATGGGGATAATATGTGGTTGTTGTTACAAAGATTCAATATGATAGGAATTGTATTATTACCCAATGTATTGGTAGCCAAACCTCAGGAGTTAACGTCTCATAGTAAGTGGCAGAATGTGGGAGATGGCAGAAAAGGAGAAGTCAAAAGATATTTAGTCTCAGTGACTGGGAAGATGATAATACCATTAACTGAAGTAGAAACATAGGAGAATACATAAAAAGCAGATGTGGAGAACAGAAAAATAAGTTTAAACATGTCAGATCTGCAATGATGGGGGATATAAATTACATGCAAAGATATCAGAAAGCACAAGAAATCTGAATCTTGAACTCAGAAGACAGTTTAAACTTTATTTAAATTTCAGGGATAAACAAAGAGCATGCAAAGAAAAGAACATACAAAGAGCAGAATTAAAAAGGAATCATGAATGAAACAAAGAGTTAAGAGTGCAAAGAGAAAAGTGTTTCAAAAATAAACATAGCCAGCAGTCTAGGAACTGCATGAAACTGTTAGATTTAGCAATTAAGGAGATCTACAACAAACTCTGAGAGCAGTTTCAGGGGCTGGTGCTACGGCACAGCAGCTTAAGCTACCACCTGTTGCACCAGAATCCCCTATGAACACAGGTTTGAGTCCCGGCTGCTCCATTTCCCTTCCAGCTTCCTGCAATGACCCTAGCAAGGTAGCACCAGATGGCCCAAGTGCTTGGATCCCTGCACCCACATGGCAGACCCAAATGGAATTCCAAGATCCTATCTTCACCTTGGCCTAGTGTGGCTATAGTGGCCATTTGGGGAGTGACCCAGCATATGGAAGATTTCTAACTGGCTTTCAAGTCTACAAATAAATATAACATTTAAAAACAGAGAGAGAACAGTGTCAGCAGAAATTTGGTGACATGAAACTGTACACATTTAAGGAATAAACAGGTGGTAAATAAATGAAGAAAAATAGTACAAAAGATTTCATGGGTCCCTAGTTGGGAATTCCACAAACACATTAATGGAGAGCAACTGGGTATTATCAGTATTTTTTTTTTTATTTGACAGATAGAGTTAGACAGTGAGAGAGAGAGAGAGACAGAGAGAAAGGTCTTCCTTCCGTTGCTTCACCCCATAAATAGCCGCTACGGCCGGAGCCACGCTGATCTGAAGCCAGGAGCCAGGTGCTTCCTCCTGGTTTCCCATGCGGGTGCAGGGACCAAGCACTTGGGCCATCCTCCACTGCCCTCCCGGGCCACAGCAGAGAGCTGGACTGGAAGAGGAGCAACTGGGACTAGAACTCGGGGCCCATATGGGATGCCAGCGCCACAGGTGGAGGATTAACCAAGGCCATATTATCAGTATTTCTAATGCCATATGAAGAATAAATTTAGTCTCTATAAAATGACAAGAGACTGAAGAAAATTTTATCTCTTTAATTCTAAAGTGAAAACATGAAATCACTGTTCTTGGTGGAAAACAAAAAGATTAGTAAGTAACAAAAGGTTGACAATCATGCATGTTAGAAATCTGGTGCTAAGGAGAATAAAGGCAGTATGAGTGATTATATTTCATCACTTGAGTTGAAAATCTAAAAGATTTTGTTAAGCTTTTTGTTGTTTGGTATTCATTTTATTTTCAGAAGCTGAAAAAGGCCAAACAGTAGGTCAAGATTAAGAAATCAATGTAAAGAGGCCAAAATTCTGGTATAATGGTGAAAGCCATCACCTCATATGGACACCATTTCAAGTCCTGTATATTCTACTTCCGATTCAACTCCCTGCTAATGCTCCTGGGAAAGCAGTAGAAGATGACCTAAGCATTTGGGTCCCCTGCGCCTATATGGGAGACCAGGAAGGAGCTTCGGGCTCTTGGCATCAGCTTGGCCCAGCTCTGGCCATTGTGTTCATTTGGGGAGGGAACCAGAGGATGGAAGACCTCTTTCTCTGTCTCTTCGTCTCTTTCTGTAGTTCTGTCTTTCAAATAAATAAATAAATCTTTTCTAAAAGAAGAAATCATAAAAAAAAAATAAAAATAAAAAAAAAAGAAAAAAGGCCGGCGCCGCGGCTCACTAGGCTAATCCTCCGCCTAGCGGCGCCGGCACACCGGGTTCTAGTCCCGGTCGGGGCGCCGGATTCTGTCCCGGTTGCCCCTCTTCCAGGCCAGCCCTCTGCTGTGGCCAGGGAGTGCAGTGGAGGATGGCCCAGGTGCTTGGGCCCTGCACCCCATGGGAGACCAGGAAAAGCACCTGGCTCCTGGCTCCTGCCATCGGATCAGCGCGGTGCGCCGGCCGCAGCGCGCCGGCCGCGGCGGCCATTGGAGGGTGAACCAACGGCAAAGGAAGACCTTTCTCTCTGTCTCTCTCTCTCACTGTCCACTCTGCCTGTCAAAAAAATAAAAAAAATAAAAAAAAAAAAAAAATAAAAATAAAAAAAGAAGAAATCAATGTAAAGAAACGCCTAAAGTTCCAGAAAGGCAGGAAAATATCACTGAGAAAAATAAATTATATGGAAAAGAATTGACCTTAATAAAGCAGCACACTTGGGCATAAGCTACAGTCCATGTCTAGAAAATTACATGTGCAATCTTACTCTTAAGAAATGCTGTCCTATATAAGCTCAGTAAACCAGTGCAGTTAGAACTGTATCACATCCAAGTGAAAACATGGGTTCAAGTTTTGGCTCCTGGGGCCAGTGTTGTGGCATAGCAGGTAAAGCTGACACCTGCAACACCAGCAGCAGCCCATATGGGCATCAGTTTCTGTCCTGACTGCTCCACTTCCAATCCAGCTCCCAACTAATGTATCTGGGAAAGCAAGAGAAGTTGGTCCAAGTGCCTGGGCACCTGCCACCTACATGAGAGACCCAGATGAAGCTCCTGGCTTCAGCCTGGCTAAGACATGGCCTTTGCAGCTATCTGGGGAGTGAATCACCAGACAGAAGATCTCTCACCCTCTCTATTTCAAAATAAATAAATGAAACTTTAAAAAAAAAAAAAAAAAACACAAATTTTGTCTCCTCTACTGACTGTTTAACATTACTCAGCTTCTCTGAATGCGTTTCTTCATTTCACATACATTTATCCCATGAGATATTAGGAAGCCCAAAAGGCAATGTATATAAAAGTTAGCATGGTGCATGGCACAAGACAATTAAGAACTACTGTTAGCTATGATTATTAAAATAAATATAAATATTCTTCTAACCTGAAAAGACCTAAGCTTTAAAAATTTACTTATTTGAAAAGTCATAGTTACAGAGAGAGGAAGATCTTCCATCTTCTGGTTTACTTCCTAAATGGCCGCAACAGCCAGGATGGACCAAGCCGAAGACAGGAGCTTTTTCTGGGTCAGTTGGGTGCAATGGCCCAAGTACTTGAGCCATCTTCTACTGCTTTCCCAGGTCCATTAGCAGGGAGCAGGTAGGACTCAACCCGGCCCCCAAATGAGATGCTAACACTGCAGGCGATGGCTTAACCCACTGTGCCACAACACTGGGCCTAGGACCTAAGCCTTAAAGGAAAGAAAATCAGTGGAACACAAAAGACTAATATTTATGGCTAACAATTTAAACCTTTATGTGTTAAAAATAAAAAATAATATTAAAGGGTAAACATTACCCAAAACCAAAAAAAATCTTAGGGAATTGATATATAAAATTATTTTTCTTACTAAAATATAAAAAATATATACTAACATAATCTTCAGGTCCCCAGTTTAGGAATTCCCAAAGACAGCAATGGAGAAGAACTGCATTTTTCTCAATACTTCAAACATGACTGATAAATGTAAGGCATTTTAGAGTTAAAAAGCTCAAATTCAGAGTATTAACATTCTGCGTCTCCTTAAAAAAACTTTTTGAAGCATAAAATAACAGTATTTGAAATATTAGACACCAATTTAATCTTTCATACACATTAATGCAAATTTATTACTAGATGTCTTAACAAAAAAGCATAACTCTGGTATATGTTCTTACACAGACAAAAGTGACCTCAAAACTACTACTGTTGATAAATGGCAGGGAGGGAGGGACAGTGGCAGAGAAGCCTAGTGTCTACACCTCTGCATTGCTAAGTATAACATCCCCACAACTCACAAGCAGTTCTAGTACCACATCTATCTGTTCTTACACAGGCAGGGTTCAATTTACTTTCAGGTTTTCTTTTCAAAATTGAAAAAAATCCCATCTCTAATCTCTCCTACTGATCCCAAAGACAAGAAAAATTCAGGTAAAACACTATTCCTAATTGACAAATCCAAAATTTTCCAACAGTATTTTAAGTACATACATGATATATGAAACCCTTTGGCTTTCCATTATCTTTAGGGGGGGAACAAACACTACCAAAATTTCATTTGGGACAAATCTCACATTTTGCAACATGTTTGAGAGTAACATTTTTGTTCTTGTGCCCAAGGTGGCATATATATTGCTAGTGTATCTATACTGAACAAAACAAGAGAGGCTGGTATTATGAAGTAGTAGGTAAAGATGCTGCCTGCAATGCCAGCTTACCACGTGTTAGCTGGGTCGTGTCCCAGCTGTTCCACTTTTGATGCAGCTCCCTGTTACTAGCCTGGGATAGTAGCAGAGGATGGCCCAAGGGCTTTGGCCCCTGCTACCAATGTGGGAGACCTGAAGAAGTTCCTGGCTCCTGGCTTCAGCCTGGCTCATCCCAGCCACTGTAACCACCGGCTCCCTCCTTCCTTCCCTCCCAATCTTCCCCTCTCTCCCTCCCTCCATGTAAATTTTTGAATTAAAAAAAAAAATGATATTGTAGAATCTGTTTATAAGGTAGGAGACAGAAATAAAGCCAAGTTGTGAAATTTGTAATATTTTTTTATGCTTTGTACACGTGGGATTGCAGAGATTGGCTAGGAATTATTTTTAAAACTAATTTACTCAAAATTTAGAAAGAAAATATGCTACTACTTCTGGCTAAATTGAAAATTTTGACCAAAAGCATTATCTATACTATAAAATAATTACCAGTTATAATCCAAACTAAAATGGAATATGAAATTTTTACAGGTACTTCAACATCATATAGGGACTAGCCCTTGAATTATTAAAATTCACTTTTCATTGTTTAGAACTGACAACAAAAGGCAGAGTCAAAGACTGAAATGCATCTGTAATGACCCTATGACAACATACCATTGAATGTGATTTTAGAGGAAATCTGATGTTTGTTTATACACAATCTTTATTTCCTATCAAAAGTTGAAAGAAAGAAAATATATAAAGCTATTATATATAAAAGATATATAGATATATATATATCTATATATAAAGTTCAGATTCTAAACAAATGGGACTTTCTGTACTAACTTTTATAACATGACTTTTGAGTGTAATACCCTAAGTAACTCTGTATTAAAAACTAATTGATCTCAAATGTTAACAAGTTTAAGAGGAAAATACAGAAACAGGAGAAGCTTAAAAAGCCACTGAAGCTAAAAATCATTCAGTTGGTTACTGAACCACTAACTACACTTTGATTCAAAAATTTTAGAAACCACTCAGGTATTTCAGATAGGTCATCCAATCTTTTTACACCCGCCATCACACATAGATACAGAAAGTTGCCATGATATTCACTTTCAAAAATGTCTAATAAAAATCATTTTTACCTGTAAATTGTTTTCTGTGACTCTGTTCCACCAAACCATATTGATGGGTACTCCTGATTTACACCTGTCGGCAAGGCAGCCAATAGGGTTCTTTGCTTTCCGTGCCTTTGATCCCATCGGAACTAGCCTCTCTTCCAGCATCCCCAGGCGATACTTCCTTGGCTAGGAAAAAGAAGGAAAGAAACCAGGCCACTCCTAACATCCCCACACTAATCTAAACTAACATATAGAAGACAGGGGAATGGTAAAATAGGGAACAAGAAAAATTTCTATGATACTCCTTCTAATGTCCATATCACCACCCACTACTTCCCACCTCCACCCCCCATACCTCCAAAATAATCCACAGTCTTTTAGAGGCTGAACAATATTATATAAAGCTACAGGTGTTGTACAGAAATATATTGTAATCTGATTTTAGTTAATGAATAGAAGAAATTATCAGCAAAGTAAATGCTTTGCACAATTTTCCACTGGCACTTACCTATTCTCACTGCAATATGAAGAAATGGCTTCAAGGGCACAAAATACAGATTAGAAAAATTCTCCAAACTGTAGCTTTTTCTGCTCCTCAACTTGTTGCCTTATTTTCTAGTAAGAACTACTCCACTTAAAAGAAGGAGCTGATTTCTAAGCAATGGATTTTTATACCTTAAAAACTTCTATGCATATTAGGCTAGATTCTAAGACACTCACTCTACCTGAAATGAGCATTAAAACTAAGGTACTCAATGGAAAAAAATTAATTTCAGACTAAAAGTAAAAGCAACAAAGTAACAATAACACAAACCTTTTTGGTCTTTTAAATCTTAGTAATTTGTTACTGAATAAACTGTCCAAAATCATGAAATCATTGGGTAACATTGTAATAAAGTTAATAAACCATCTTAACAGTGGTGAGCAGCGCTTTTAAACCTGGAATGTAATGAGTTTTCACCATCTTTTTACAATTTGCACTAAATTGTATCTTACAGGGAATTTGTGTGTTATGCTTGTGTATAATCTGCCCCTTCAAGGAATACTGATATATGTGTAAAAAGTTATCTAATTTAAAACCTCAATAAGAAAATCTATGTATAATTATGGTTCTGTCATGACCACTGAAACATTTGAAAGTTCTCACAGCCAAACATGGATTTTAAAAATTGTCTAGTATAAAGAAAATCAACCTGAACATTTGCTTTCTAAATTTCAAAAACCTTGCAAATAACCCTACACAAATTATATTTTTCTCCCCACAAGTGGGCCTCTTCTATACTGGAATTTAAGAGGGTCAAAATAATTAACCTGGCATTATGAAAGGTAACCACATTACCTGATCAACAGTTATAGCAATGGAAATAGTTTAACTTCATTAAATAGTTTAATAGTTTAATGAAGTTACACTATTTCCACTTTTATGCTGTCTTGGATCAACCTAGTTACCTTCTGTATCAGAAGAAACTGCTATGGGTATGAATAATCATGCATTCTCCATGATTCATAAGAACATTACACGCCAAAGTGGTTTAAAACAACTTGTTTCTAGTAATATATCTCATTGGAAAGAATATAAAATGAAACTCATGTTTTTGAGTTCAAGTAGACAACTATCAAGGTTTTGACATATGAATACATTAAGAATAATATAACCTTCATTAAGCCTTCGATAATATAAAATTTGTATTTTAGAAAATATTCCAACAAAATCATAACCTGTCAAACAGGGCTTATACAAGAACACCTACTCATATATATGAATGCAATAAAATTATTCCTTTATGTAATCTACTGTAATTCTGAGACTTCAAATTCAGACCCATTTTTAACCCAGGTATTACAGTTAGTACAATTTGGTTTTTTTTGTTGTTGTTGTTGTTGTTTTTAATTTTTGACAGGCAGAGTGGACAGTGAGAGAGAGAGACAGAGAGAAAGGTCTTCCTTTGCCGTTGGTTCACCCTCCAATGGCCGCCGCTGCAGCCGGCGCATCGCGCTGATCCGATGGCAGGAGCCAGGAGCCAGGTGCTTTTCCTGGTCTCCTATGGAGTGCAGGGCCCAAGCACCTGGGCCATCCTCCACTGCACTCCCTGGCCATAGCAGAGAGCTGGCCTGGAAGAGGGGCAACCGGGACAGAATCCGGCGCCCCAACCGGGACTAGAACCCGGTGTGCCGGCGCCGCAAGGTGGAGGATTAGCCTATTGAGCCACGGCGCCGGCTTACAATTTGTTTTCTACATAGTAGTGCATTAAGTAACATAGGAAAAGGGTTTAAAATATATCTAACATATGATCCTCCTTTCTCAACAGCTGTCATTATATAATGATGTTTCTTGTTTTTTTCCAAAGAGGAATTCATCACCCTTGTCTCTCTACCCCATGCCCAAAAACCCAACTATTCCTAGGCTTTTCATTTTAGGTAGAAGAGATGTCCAAACATGTGCCATTATAAATATAAGGTTTTTTCAATAAATAGCCAGAGATTAAACTCTAAAGTACAACTATATATAACTATATAAAACTATATACATGATGATAATAACTGTATGTATGCATGTATGATGATGAAAAGACCCAAGGTATCACTATCATTATAAGCACAAGGACAAAAATGACATCTGAAGAGATGGCAGCAATAGAAAGCATGATAGTTTCACTGCCTAGAACATAAATTACAGCACTATCTCATCTGTAAGATAATTTTCAAATTTGAATTATCATTAACCCCATTAAATATGTTTTCAACTAAACATTTTAGAACTTATTTTTTATCACAAAATGCTCTCTGTACTAGGAATTCAATGGTGAATAAAATACATACTTATCCCTCAAAGAGAGAACATGATCTAGTAGGTAAGACAATATGTAACAAAACAGCTTATGATGATGTAACAATGAACATAAAATCAAGGTGCTAAATGCTTTCTGTAGAATACAGAAAAGTAACAGCCTGACAAATAAGGCAAATGCTTGGCAGTATTTTGAAGGAAACATAAGTGTGTCTAGACAAGAACAACCAGAGAGAGATGTATTATATGCTAGGGAAAGTGTATGTAAAGCATAAGGGCACTGTGATATTTGGAACAAATGACAGGTATTCAGTATATCATCAGATTAGGCTTGACTGCAAAAGACTGAAAGCAATAAAAAACATTTGTTTATACCCTGTACTTCAAACCATGGGCAAAGTGGAATTTCTGAAAGCTTATGAATGGGAAGATTTCATTTAGAAAGTAAGTAATATGGCAGTGTGGCAGAGAGATCAGGGAGCGAAATTACAAACAGGCAGACAAATCACTAAACTCTGGGAACAGTGTTAGTTAAGGTTTCTGTATCTCAGCACTTAAACACTTTAGGTAATTCTTTGCCCTGTGCATCGTGGGATGTTCATCATCATCCCTATCTTCCACACTAGATAACAGTAGCACCACTGTCCTAGTTGTGCCAACCAAAAAATGTCTCCAGATTGCGTTCTCGAGGTAAAGAGACACAAATGACTCTAAGTAAAGGATGTGAACTTGAGGCAATTACAACAGAAAGATGGAGTATGACTATAGAAAGAGCTGGTGGGTAAAATAACTACTGGCGATTAATGAAAAGAAGGGAACGAGGAAAAGGGAGAAGTCAAATGAAAAACGAAGAAATAAAAGGGGCAAACAAAACTGTAAGGGAAATGTTTACTTACTAAAGCTTTCTGAGTTCTATAAGGTCCAAGCCCCTCCTCTTCCTTTTCATTAGCTTCTAAAAATCCCTACCCAATCCTGAAAATGTAATAGTTTATTTTAAAAATAGCAAATTCCCTTGTTAATCCTATATAACTGATGGTCTGGTCAGCCCCATCTTGCTAGTTATAATGCAGTGGAAATACTTTAAAATGCCAATCCTCATAATAACCAGCTTTTCTACTCTACCTTCTATACATCAACTGTATACAACTTCCTGATAAAATATCCAACAGAGCCTATAACTAGCTTCTTTACTCCTCTTTCTCTCATACACACACACACACATACATTTTAAGTCTCAAAATAACTAAAGTGACTGGTTTTTATTTTTCTTCACAAAATCTAAATGAGCAACAAAATTAGATAGCTGTTGAAAAAAGTGTTATCCTTTGTATTGGTGATTAAAGAAACTTAGAGCTTGAACAAACATTTTTAAGGTTAAAAATTTTCAGAATGTATTCCAGAGTAGAGTTTGTCAAACTGTAATTTACAAACGAATCTTCTAGGGATGATACTAAAATAAATAATCTCTCATGGTAGACACTGAGGAAGGCCTGAGACTTTGCATATCTAAAGAGCTCCCAAGACTGAATGTGCTGCTGGTCTGATAAGGATACTTTGGGCAGTAAAGATCTTTAGAATGTCAGAGAAAATCTGGATAAGAAACAACTAGTGGTACAAACCTCCCAAGATGAAAAAGGATACAGCCTTAAGTCCGATACCTCAACTCCTTATATCTCTCTATCCCTTTGGAGTTTGACCTAAGCACTCTGTCTTTAAAACCACTACTCAAAGCCCACAAAACACTAGCTTTCCAAAAATGATTTTCCCATTCCATACCAGTTAATTTCTATGGTTTGAGATTAGGGGAAGTACGCTCTGATTCCTAACAAGTGAGTTAAGTCTCCAGACTCACTACGTCAAAGGAAAGACTAGCAATCTTAATTTAGAACTATTTTAGCTTTGTACCCTAAATGAACACATATTTACTGTGTTAATTCACTCAAGATTTCAGAATTGGCCTCTCTGACCTTCACAGAAATACAATCAACACTTGGAATTATTTTCTTCCTGAAAAAAGTTCACAGTCTAACTAAACAACTACCTATAAAAATCAGTGATTATACAGAAAATGTAGTTAAAGTTATCAAGTAACAAAGCGATATTCAAACTCTTTTGGTAATTTGAAAACAGCACCACCTCCAAAATGTCTCACAGCACCACTCACACATCATATACAATAATCTAATCATTAATAATGAGCCGGAGAAACAAACTTATCACAGGACAAATGTTTGCAATACCCTAAATTTTAAGAACCCTCTCTTAAAATCAAAAGCATAGTAACTGACATTCCTATAATGGCTGCTTCCTGGAAGGTAGTGTCCCACACAACGGTTTAGCCTCAGGATCCAGAGCTCCACCCAACAGAGTATTTCAACCCAGATGTATCTCAAGATCCCAACACCCTGACCTCAGTTTCAACACAGTTACTCTGTCTTAGTATCACTGCTTTTGATGCTGCCTGTTGAAGCAGAAGAACTAGAGATAAAATGGCATTTGGTGTGATCTTCAGCATTACAATCATTCATGCTTACTTGGGGGTATTCACACCAAATAGATATGGACAAGTACGACATTGAAGGGCCTCCTAAATCTAAACCTCACCCTGAAAACTTTTGTGATAATGCAGTTAAGTCTGAGCTCTGGTATCTGAAAGTTTCCAAGAGTAAAAACAGTATCTTCACATTCTTCTTTCCTATAAAATGGAAACAAATTACTATATATTAAAGAGAAAAACCAGGGGCTAGTGTCATGGCATAGTGGGTAAAGACACTGCCTGAAATGCCACTATCCCACATGGAAGCCAGTTCAAGTCCCAACTGCTTCACTTCCGATTCAGCTCCCTGCTAATGGCCTGGGAAAAGCAGTAGAAGGTAGCCCAAGTGTTTGGACCTCTCTGACCTACACGGGAGACCTAGCATAGGCCGCTGTGGCCGTCTGGAGAGAATCAGTGGATGTAAGAATCTCTGTCTCTCATCCTCCTTCCCTCTCTCATATTCTAACACTGACTTTCAAAATAAATAAATAAATCTTTTTTAAAAATTGAAAAAAGTCTTTTCTTTATATATATATATATATATATATATATATATATATATATAAAATAATGCACTAGGGGCCAGCACTGTGGCATAGCAGGTAAAGCCACTGCCTGCAATGCCGGCATTCCATATGGGTGCTGGTTCAAGACCCAGCTGCTCCATTTCCGATCCAGCTCTCTGCTATGGTCTGGGAAAGCAGTGGAAGATGGCCCAAGTCCTTAGGTCCCTGCACCCGCACAGGTGACCTGGAAGAAGCTCCTGGCTCCTGGCTTTGGACTGGCACAGCTCCGGCCATTGTGGCCAATTGGGGAGTGAACCAGCGGATGGAAGAACTTGCGCTTACACTCTCTTTGCCTCTCCTGTTTAACTCCGACTTTCAAATAAAATAAATAAATCTTTAAAAAAAGATGAAACTACTATGAAAAAGTTCATCTAAATTTACAGCAAAACATGATTAACATACATAAACATTTTTTAAAGTTCTGTTATGAGATCACTGAAGGAATATTATCTATGAAAACTTAATAAGCCTATAAAACACTAATTCTATTCTTCAAACTTCACAAGGCCACATTAATTTCTTTAAAAAAGAAAAAAAAATTTACTTATTTGAAAGGCAGAGTTATGGGGGGGAGGGGGAGTGGCAGAGGTAGGCAGAGAAGTATTCCATCCGCTGGTTCACTCCCCAAATGGCTGCAACAGCCGGAGCCAGGCCAGGAGTCAGAAGCTTCCTTCGCGTCTCTCATGTAGGTGCAGGGGCCCAAGCACCTGGGTCATCTTCTGCTGCTTTCCCAGTCCATTAGCAAGGAGCTGGATGGGAAGTGGAGCAGCCAGGACACAAACCAGCACCCATATGGACACTGGCACTGCAGGAAGTGGCTTAACCCTCTTGCTAGGCCACACCACTGGACCCCACATTTAATTTCTCAAGAACCGGAACATCAAAATGCAACTTTTTGTATTCTTTTGCTTCAGAATGCACCAGAATACAAAGTACGGAAAAATAAAATACCACATCAAAGTAATTAAAATAGAGTGAAAATGAATAAAGTTCTCTTTTTAAAGGTAAGTTATTTTCATAATAAACCATCAATTGTAATTATCAGTACATTTTTTTAAATCGCTGACCAAAAGTAATCATCATGCTAAAATGCTACTGCTTATTATCAAAAGGTGTCCTATTTAATTTACGTGTATACACTTTAGTTATATCTTGACACAGAGTATCTTCAGAAATTAAACTAAGATAGTTGTTAAACTAAGTTAATGAAAAATAATCTTACACACATGTAGAATCAGGTAAACATAAGCTTTAAAACTGCAGAATCGTAAGCAACAGAAAAATATACTAACCTTTGATAAACACAAGACATTATGCCAAGTGTTTTATATCTAATAATAGTTAATATGCACAATTCTATGAAACAGTGCCTATAATTAGAATGACTTTACAGATGATTAAAGTGAGTCTTAGAACATTACCACAACTTGCCTGTAATCTTACAACAAACCTAAGGTTGGACTCCAAAGATTCTATTCTTAACTGAATCTTGCCTGCTATTCAAGTGTATCTATTCTACATTCTATAATATTCTATCATTATTCTAGTTAAAACATCAGATGACCATATACAAACTCCTAAGTGAAGGCAAAACATCTGGTACAGCAGTTAAGATGCTGTTTGGGACACCTACATCCATATTGGAGTGTCAAGGATGGAGTCACCTCTACTTCAGATTCCAGCTGCCTGCTAATGTAGTTTGGGAGGCAGTAAAAATGGCTCAATTAATTGGGAGGCCCAGATTGAGTCCTAGCCTTCTGACTTTGGCCTGGTCCAACCTCAGCTGATATGGGCATTTGGGGAGTAAATCAGTGAATGTTTCTCTGAATCTAATTGGTACAAATGAAATCAGTAAGAACAGCTAGTGTCTTCATTCAAAGGCCCATGTGGGAGACCTGGATGAAATGCCTGCCTCCTAGCCTCAGCCTGGCTCAGCCCTGGATGGTGTTGCCATCTAGAGAGTGAACCAGGGCATGGAAGATCTCTGTCTTTCCCTCTAACTTTGACTTTCAAATAAATAATAAATAAACAAATTTTAAAAAAAAAAAATACAAGAACAACAAATTTGGGGGGATAAAATAGACTACATGGGTTTGGTTAAGGTAACCTTAAAACTTAGGCAAGAATGTGGATGAGAATTCTAAACCCACCTTTAATATTTCATTCCTTAAACCTACTTCTTAGAAAATAGGGACCAACAATCAGTAATGCCAAGCTCTTTTAGAAAAACTTTTTTTTGTTTGAAAGAGTTAGAGGGGGAGACAAAGAGAGAGAGATGGGTCTTCCATCCGCTGGTTCACTCTCCAAATGGCCACAATGGCTGGAACTGGCCAATTCAAAGCCAGGAGCCTGGAACTTCTTCCAGGTCTTCCACATGGGTGCAGGGGCCCAAACACTTGGGCCATCCTCCCACTGCTTTCCCAGCCCATTAGCAGAGAGCTGGATCAGAAGTGAAGCAGATGAGATTTGAACAGGTGTCCACATGGGATGCCAGCACTGATGATGGCAGCTTTACCCCCTATGCCACAGTGCCAGTCCAAATGCCAAGCTCTTACACTAGCTATTACACTTTGTAAATGCAAAGACCTGCATAGAGTATAAAGAAGCTAACCAACTAGTTGGCTGAGACTAGTTCCTAGGTCCAACTGGCGCATGCACTATGGTCTTACTAAACTATCATTATTAGTAACAAAGAACTCAAAATCCCCAAAAGGATAAAATGCCTATAGCCAAAAGTATTATAAAGAAAAGCTTTGTAAATTTCAGTTCACATGTAAATATAATGAACACCATACCACCACATACACTGGGGGAAAAAAAAGGCTTCTAAAACAAAATTTTTCATGAGCTATTAATACAACAGAAATCCTAATTCAGAAAAATCTCTTGATTCAACAAAAACAGGGGTCACTGCGCATAAAATACCAATTAAAATATATAGAGTACACAGTTGAATCACTCATGTGTAACGTTACAACAGAATTTGATCTGTTCTTCCCAAAGCATACTGTTATCTCAACACAATCCTGGAAAGTCACCCTGCAGTACTCTTAGCAGAAAGAAAATTAACCCTTTCAAAACTGAGTCCTTTATCAGCCATTTTGTTTTTAAATAAATTTCAATCTAATGTTACTTTTTTATTTTAAGGAAAGAACAGACTAAAATAGGAAAAACATTTAAGTCTTCTGGTTAAAAAGCAGAGAAGAGAAAGAATATAAGCCATTTACTATGGGAAGCTGATTTCTACAGACCATTAGCAATAAAAATAATAATGCATTCAAATAATTTTACTCAAAATTACCAACTCATCAGATTACAGCCTATTCATGTTATTTTGGCAAAGATGAGTTTAATATTGTATTCTTTTTAATGTATTTAATGCAAGAATATCAGTGTAAGCATGGTATTTTGAAACTTTGAAAACTGAAATTCAAGATCAAAATCAAAATGGGGAGAGACTTCAACATCTGATGGAAGAGGTTTGACTCTCGAATATGCAAAGAGCTCTTGAAATGAATTTAAAAGAACAGTCCAAAAGAAAAATGAACAAAGGAAATGAAACATACACCAAGGTCCAATAAACATAAAAATGAAATTCAATAGAATCAAATTTAAATGAAAATTTTTGGCCTATAAAAATCAAAGAAAAATTTTATATTCCAGTGTTTAAGAAAACCAGTATCTATGAGAAGGAATATAAATTTGTATAACTTTTGTGAAAGGTTGTCTGACAACCATCAAAATCTGTATTCTTGTTTAAAAAAACTGTGGTCATAGAAATTTACAATGAGATAATCACAGAAATAAGGGGAGGTAAAAGGTTAATTAACATTTTATTTCCTCCTCTCAGTATCACCAGTAGCCTCTACCCACTATCTCTTGGTTTTTCACCTTACAGAAGCTCAAGTCATCTTACCCCCTTCTCATGTTGTCCTTAGAGAGATTCTTGCTTTCCTCTTAAAGATGAATAAATATTATCTATGTTATTCTAGGTAAGTCATGTGATCTCTCAAAATTTTCACTTCCAAAAACAGGGCAAGATAGTACTTTTCTAAGAATTGGAGGGGGAGGGGTGATTAAAAGACATAAAACATTTAAGTTATGAAAGGATTATGTAAGTTTACCATATTATGTGAAACACAGAAAATCATCAATATAAATAAAAATAAAATGAAGTTTCCATATTTCTTGAACTACATTGCAAGAGGACCCCAGCTAGGGTCCAAAGTGAAGACATGTTTGAGAAGCTAACAGGAGGTTTTAGTGGGGACAAAGGCAAAAAATTAATATTAGAAGAGGAGGCAACCCAAACACCTCCAAGAAAAGGTGGACATATTCAGAGCAGCTATTCATTAGGCAATTTTAATACAGCCTGACCTAAAGTAAGCAGCAAGAGATATGTATCTAATAATAGTTAGCAGCTTCCAAGCAAGGCTTGGAACAACAATGCATTACCTACCTGCCAGTAACAGCTACCATTTACCAAGTACTTGTGTGCCAGGCAAGGTAGTTCATTTAGTATGCCACACAACTCTGCATAGTAAGTACTATATATTAGTATTCTCAATTTGCAAGTAAATAGCAGGTTTACTAAGTGAAGAAACGGGTTTTCAATTCTAACTTCCTGGCATCCAATTACAAATCCTAAAGTCTTAAGTAGTATCCAATACCAACAGGCTACTACTACTCTTACTGTTTGCTCTTTGAGAGACATAAAGTTCACTAAGAGGCTCTAAGCAAACTATATACAGGAACCATGCAGGAGTGCCCCCCTGCATAGGAACTTGAACTCCAGTAACTACTAGATATCAAAAGGGGAGGGAGCCACACATTAACTGCAGGTCTAAAACCACACCTACATGATGGCAGAGTACCCACCAGCACAGCATGGCAAGTGGAGGTAAAGAGAAGTTTAGTGACTGCAGGAGAGGAAAAATAGCTCTGAATATGTTTAGTTTGGAATTCTAAATATATTTTCCACAGAAACATTACTGTATAATATTCATGGGTAAAGGGTACTGATACAGCTTACTGGAAATCCAATTACTAAATAAAGTATTATTACTTTGAAAACATATATAAAGAACTTAAAAACAAAACAACTGTTTATGACATTCAGGACTGCAATTCTGATAGGCATAAAGGGCCTAACCTTCAAGCAATAGTAAGAAAGAATCTGTATTCCAAATTGTGCATACAATAATTCTACTGATTTCTTCAAATTTACCTTTCTCCACGAAAGAACTCTACAAATACTCTAGTTTGTTAGTCCATATTCTTTGCTAGAGTAAAAACATAAAAGTGATCTTTCAAAGACTTTCAAACAAAAACGCTACAAGAATTTTAAATGTCATTTGATCAGAAAATATAAAATATCTATCATAAGTTTTCTAATAGAAATGGTAGAGAAGAACATATGCTCTTAAGCTAGACAAGAGTACAAATCGGAACCAAAACTACACTCAAACAAGGAAGAAAGTACTATTACTGAAATTTTCTCTCATGCAGAATAATCCAGAACTGGACTTCCACCACCCATTTTCTCCTCATAAGCCATCAGCAGATGAGCCCACTTCCCTCATCCTAACAAAGAACTTTAAAATATGAAATAGAAGAAATAAATGTGAGATTTAAATCTGTGTCTCCCAACTCCAAAGAATTTAACTTGCTATTAAAGCCTTAAAAAAGTACAAGTATGTTAAATTATTATCCCACAATTTAAAATATAAAGCAAAAGCCCATAAAGCTACATACTGACTAAAATAAATCAACCAAAGAAGCATAAATGATGGGTACCAGATCCTTTTTATTTATTTATTTTTGCTTTATTGGGGTGAAGAAACTGAATAGAAAAGTCCTATAAAAATAAAATGGAAAAGTGAAGGGCAACAGCTCAGAAACATGAAAAGTGGGAAGAATGCAAGACAGAAATTCTGAAAACTGTTTGGTCTGGGATTTGCCTTAATCACGGACAGCCTTGCATAAAACTCACAGCTTAGCAAAAATCAATAACAAGACATTGTGGCACTAAATACTTCATTTATGATTGTCTATATTTCAACATCTAACTTTGTTAAAAAGACACTCTGTTCCCAAAAGATGTATTAACTGAAATGTTTATTGCTTGCCTGGATCAATTTGTAATTCATGAAGTCTCTCAATCTTTTTCTTCCCCTACCAATATTTCCATACCAGTGTTCAACTTTATCTACTGCCGTGGGGGATGGGGGCTTAACTCTCCTACAGAACGTAAAGCTGTGATTCAATTTCTTAACCACCACCCTTGGCCAAGAATTATACAAATTTTGAAATAATGGTTATTTTTTACCTCAAATTATATATTTCTAATGTCAAACATCAACATAAACAACCACTCTTAAAGGTTTTTCCTATACATCATGGTCCAATAATTATGTAAAATAAACAAAACAATGATCACATATTTGGATGTCACATTATTATCAAACTGTTAGAGAAATGTCTAAATGTTTGCTTTCAATTGTTTGTGTCCTCACAGACAGTAAGAAATAATGCATGGACTAGCAATGGTCACTTGACACACAATAAGTAGCAGTGCCCTAGGACATATATTCATAGTACAGAGCTCTTCAGAAAGTTCCTCACATGTCTTACAAAATTAATACAGCCCTTGACATCCCACATATTAAGTAAAGCTACTAAAGCTGTCACCCATATCTTCTTAGTTTATCTATCTCAGAAAGTAGACTAAGAATTTATAGATGCTTCTACCTATACTACATATAATCAAGCATACATTCTCCCCAGGTGTTCCTCACCCTCAAACACCCCATTGAAAACAACTTCTCTCTATAAATTGTTTAGTATCTAGAGAATTCTCTACCACCTAGCAATTACCAGATGGTTAAGTTGGCACTAATTAGTATGCTGCTATGCAAATGTATCTAGCAAGTTCACATATGGTCTCAAATTGGAGGAAATCAGTTCTTTTCAATTTTCCATACAGCACAAAGTAAAGATACCTGACTGCTCTGAACTCAAAAATGTCACAGAACTTCATAGGCAAAAAGCAGCACATATGGCCAGGGACTGACCCAATGTGATTTTTATTAAATGATTTACCTCAATGGTTATGAAAGAATGGTAAGTTACAGCCTAACTCACTGTTCTCCAACATCATTATGAGGTAAAATGCTACTAATTAATCATTCTAGCCTATTTGATAAACCTGGAATTATATATTTACATAATCTTTAGTTAATTCCACTTTGTCATTAAACAGACACTATGAATTACTACAACGAAAAAAAAATAGGCAGTCCCATATGACTTCACTTTATAACGTATAACATGAAATACTCTTATGCCAAGAGTGTTTCTAACATGAAGATGTTTCAAACCTCCTCAAATCAACCATTAACAATTTTAAAAATATATGAAACCTGTATCCACATACATTCCTATATAGATAGCCCACAACTGGAAAAACTTTCCATGTTACTAAACTACATATTATTTCAAATGTAAATGACAAGAAAATATGGTTCTTTAAAGTTGTATGAATACAAGAACCATGAATTTCTAGGTAGAAACCAACATGTGAATGCTTTTACTTTATACAATCATTGAGCTTTAGAGAAAAAAGATACACAGCAACTACTAGAGCCATTTAAACACAGAAGATTATAGTCTAGAAAGATGGCATAAGGTCACAAAGTTAGAGATGCAAGTACTCAAAAAAATCACATCATGGGGTGGGCATTGTCACACAGCAAGTCAAGTCACCACTTGGGACAGCTGCATCCCATACTGGAGTCCCTGATTTGAGTACCAGCTACTCTGCGCTACCAAGCTTCCTGCTAGTGTACCTGGGAGATCATATATATTGGGTTAATATGGCAGACACAGGATGGAGTATCTGGCTCCTAACTTCAGTCTGCCCTTAGCCCCAGCTGTTGTGAGCTTTTGGTGAATGAACCAGCAGATCGAAGGTTATCTCCCCACTACCTGTCCCCCCATCATTCACTTGTTAAAATAAATTTTTTAAAAATCACAGCAGAGTGCTCATTTCACTGTTAGTCTGCTTCCATTAAGATATAGTCTAGTATCTCTTCAAATGTTAACATTTATAGTAATATTTCCTTTCACTATTTTCCTTTAAGATACACACACACACACACACACACACAGCTTCTCTTTTTGAGTATCCAATGATTTTTAATATTTTTTCAAAAATAACTCTTAATAGCTCTAAATCATGCCTTTCAACTTTAAGATATATTACACCAACCCCACATATTAGGAATACTTTAAGTATTCATTTACTTTCTGTGTGTACATGAGAAATGCCAATGTTACTATTTTAAAATGAGGAAAAGCCATTAGGAGGACCCCAAAAAACTTAAAGGACTTTCTATTTCCCCTAAATAGCTCCAGATATTTGATTTCCAAGTTTTCACCTGCTTTTCAGCATTTTATTGTTTACTTTCATATTAACAGGCTTTCTCAATTGTCATTGAGTCTGCTTATATCCAATTCTGGTGCACCTCTGGCATACAGATTTACAAGTTACATATGACAAAAAAGGTATTTAAAGTAAGAGTAAATTTATTCTTGGTGAGTGCCTTTAAGAAAATCTATAAAATCAAATCTATATGCTCTAATCTATCAAGTCTAATTACTTACAAACATTTTATAATTCTTTTTTGTTCACATCCATATCTTAAAACGGAGATAAAAGTACATGAAATGTTAATGTAATTTATACTGTCCATGTAATTTCTTCTTGAGAACATCTAGTCTTCCTGATTTTTTTTTTAAATCACTGTAGTGAGGTAAGCCTGGTTTGTAAAAAGCTGTGTATTTAATGCATACAACTCAATGAGTTTGGGGTTACACATATACCATAAACCATCACCACCATCGTCTTCCTAAATTTCATTTTATAATACCACCCTCTGATCAGATCCTTTGTGAAAGCATCTGATCATTTTTCCTAAAATGAATATTCTTTTATTTCTTGCCTCTCTTTATAACAAAAGAAAATGGAATAATTTTTCTAACTTTAAACTCCATGAAGATTTACAACCCCCAGAATATCTTCAGGTGCTTCTGATCCTAACCACCTTCTTTAGATTATTATGTATTACAAGATTTTCACAAAAACTCAAAAGCATCAAGCTATTTACCAAAACTTGTCAGAAATCAGTCCTTATAGCATACTTCCAAAGTCTATATATGGTCTATTAAACTCAATTCTAAATAAAATTCAATTAAATGTCTAACATGAAGACATTTTAAACAGTTGGGCCAATTACAAAAATTGAAACCTTTAAGTTTGCCTTGTAATGAGGAATTTAAATAATCTTTGAAATTTAGGCAAAGCAATCAGAAAATAAAGTTAAAACATTATTTACATACCTATAATGGCTCACACTGTTGATAACTACAACATTAAATTAGATCTTATCTTAAATATAGAGCCCATTAAGAAAGAAAATAAACAAAAGCAGGATTATCCCTTCACATAAAACCTACTACATGCACAGAGTTCAAATATAATTCCATACCAAAAAAGATAGAAAGGGGATAAGCAAAAAGGCAAAAAATAAAACCCAAAACATTGTTTTCTCCACACACTTATGAAATTGATACTACATAGGTAACAATCCTAATATCACCTCTAAATTCCCAGTACTTTCACTCAAATTTCAATGTCACCCACCTTTCTTCTCTGAGAGATGTTGAGGGCACCAAAGTCATTAAACAAGGATGAAGCAGGTGAAGTTAGAGGATCTGGAAGGTAAGTTACATAAGTTTCCATACAGATAATTTAGGCGACCCATAAATCTAATAAATGTTTAACTTGATATTAGCTATAATAGTAACAAAAATTATTTACCACAATTTCAGTGCCTTAATCAGTGGCTATTCAAATTACTTGTAATTTCTAAGTAAATGAAACATAAATTGCTGAATACTTAATTCAGCCAGTACTCAATACACACTTATTCAGAAGCTACCTGAATTAGCATGCATCTATTTGATAAGAACCAAAAGAAAAATCTAATAGAGAAAAAAGTATCTCAACCATGTTATTTGGAGTAGGTTTACATAGAAGTGAGTCTACCTATAATAAGTAAATGTATTCTTATAGCCCAATCCTAAGAATTTAAAAAAAAAAAAAAAAAAAAAAAAAAAAAAAGGAGGCAGTCAACCATACTCAGAGATCTAGACTTGGATTTAAACATATTGGCAAGGTTTTAAAATCATGTACTCTATTTTATAATTTTATCTCAAGAAATCTTGATATTCTTACTAAAATGACAAGGTAAATTACTAAGTTTTTAAAGATGGAAATATTAAATGTTTCATAACACAAATATGAAATTCAAGCATTTTAGAGATTCATAGTTTCAATACTCTGCAGGCAGAAGTTAAAAACACAATTATATCTCACTTTACAAATCTGAAAGGGTACGCATGAGATCCATGGAAATAATTTTCATCTCGAAACTTTATTATCTATAAAGTCCTTACAAATATATTAAATGTCCTCAGTTAAAGAATCTTAGGTGTCGGTGTAGCAGGTATAGCCTCTGCCTGCAATGCTGGCATCCCATTATGGGCACTAGTTTGTGTCCAATGTTCCACTTTCCATCCAGCTCTCTGCTAATAGTCTCGGAGAAGCAGTGGAAGACAGCCCAAGTGTTTGTTCCCCTGCACCCACATGGGAGACCAGGAGGAAGCTCTTGGCTTAGGCCAGGCCCAGCTCTGACCACTGTGTCCATCTGGGGAATGAACCAGCAGATGGAACATCTATCTCTCTCCCTCTAACTCTTTCAGAAAAATAAATAAATCCTAAAAAAAAAAAAAAAAAGAGGAATCCTGATCTTCTCACTATGCAGTAGAAACTATTATTAAATTTTTCTACCTTCTCCCTAGTCCTAGACTGTCATAATCTAGCCCTTCATTAGAATTAGCATGAATTTAAAATTAAATCAGAAGAAACTAAAAAAGCAGGAAACAAAATATTTTTATATAATTTATACATTGAAGGCACCTGTAAATAGGACATTATTAATCCTTTATGCTACATCTGATAGCATTTTGAAATCGGCATTTGAATTCCAAGGAAATACTAAATCTATATAATGCTACAACTTATTTTCTAACAATTTTACTTAATATTAAAATGTTCAAATTTCCTAATGATGGAAATTTGATATACTACCACAAAACAGCTATAACAAGAAGCAGTAAACACACAGGCTCTTATTCTAACATATCACTATACTGACACTCAACTGTTACAAGTATTTTAAAAATTATCCTTTAATATTTTTAAATATAGCAAAATACCTCAAAATTCTGAATCAAGTCTTAAAAATATTCATAATCTGAAGTAATAATTCCATTTCTTGAGATGCAACTCCATAGGTTACTAACTCGATAGGTTCACATAGTAGTTAAGATGTAACTCAATAGTTACATAGTTAAACATAGTTAACATGTAATTCAATAGGTTAACAACTCAAAAGGTTCACATAGTACACTGGAATATAACAGTTTAAAGAAAGTAGTTAAATGAACTATGAAAATAACAATGGAATTGAGTTTATAGTGATGAAGAAAACATTTAAAGATATATTTATATGATTCTAATTATTAAGTATATATTAATATACACAAAAAGTAAGGTATCTAAGTTTTAATAGTTATCTCTGAGCAGGGTGATAATAGATTATATACTCTTTTTTAAGCTTATTCACAATTTTTCAAAATTTCTACAATGAGCATATCGATTCCAGAGTAAGTGTGTACACACACACACACACACACACACACACGCAAAAGGAACCAGGGTCTTACCATGGCCTGTATATGGCTTGGCACTGTCATTTAGAAGGCTTGGGGAGCTGCTACTATTAGTCATTCTCTGAAAAATAAAATATGTATACACATTATCACTGAAGAATACAGAATTAAAAGTATTCAACAAATTAAAACTGACCACCAATGTTTCTTACCCTCCACCCACCCATTACTGACAAAAACTTATCTTCTGATAAATACTGCTGTTTGTATTACAACTATCTGCAGAAACTTCCAAAGACTCCTACAATGCATGAAATGAAAATTTTACTCACTAGCTAGGTATCTAAAGCCAAAGTTACAGATCTAACTGGAACTGTTCTTCCATAACTTATTAGCTTGGGTAAAACAAATAACCATTTTGCTTATCCAAAGAATATGAATTCCAATATCCATGCAAGAGGATATAAAGTGATTATGTATAATCAATAAACGCTCTAATATCTTCATTCAATTTGTATTATCCCATTATTTGTATTAGATATTATCTTCATTCAATTTGTATTTGTATAACACCTTATGGAGCTTATAAAATTAGGCTATTTTCTTTTCTCTAAATAAGTTCCATGCTTTCTTGACTCACTCCATAGTCTCTAATGGCCTCTCCATCCTGGAAGGTCCCTCATCCAATGCCCACAAATCTTTGTCTCATATATAACATCTAACTCAATGCCTTTGGAAGTAGAAATTAAGAAATCCCAACTACAGGTTGAATTCTACAATCCTGAACTTGCATTTCCTTTTTATTTTTAAAATTTATTTATTTGGAAGAAGAGTCACAGTGGGACGGACAAGGACACACACACACACACACACACACACTTCTATCCACTGGTTCACACCCTAAATGGCTGCAAAGGCCGGAGCTGTGTCAGGCTGAAGCCAGGAGCCAAGAGCTTCGTCCAGGTTACCACACAGGTGCAAGGGGCCAGGCACTCTGGCCATTCTTCTGCTGCTTTCCCAAACACATTAGTAGGGAGCTGGCACATACATGGGGTGCCAGTGATGCAGGCAGCTGTTTTACCCAATATGCCACAATGTCAGCCTATACATTCAATTTATTTATCAATTTATGTATAATTAGAAGAAAGGAATTAGAGTTAAGTTCTTGAGGCGATTTGTGTGTGTGTGTGTGTGTACATAAGAAAACTGTACCTGAAATCACAACAGTTCAAATAAAGGTATAAACTGTTCATTTAAAAATCAACCATTTCTGTATATGGATATGCATATTTACTTATTTGCTTACAGTACAAATTACTCTTAGGATTCTATCTACGTGAAAATTTAGCTTTCACAAAAATAAAAGTTAAGTAGGGGCGGCAGTGTGGAGTAATGAGTAAAGCCGCCGCCTGCAGTGCCAGCATCCCATATGGGTGCCGGTTCAAGTCCTGGCTACTCCACTTGCAATCCAGCTCTCTCCTATGGCCTGAGAAAGCAGTGGAAGCAGGCCCAAGTACTTGGGCCCCTGCACCTGTGTGGAAGACCCGCAAGAAGCTCCAAGGTCCTGGCTTCAGATTGGCCCAGCTCCAGCCATTGAGGCCTTTTGGATAGTGAACCGGTAGATGGAAGATATCTCTGCCTCTCCTCTCTTTCTGTAACTCTGAATTTCAAATAAATAAATCTTTTAAAAACAAAAAAATAAATAAAAGAATAAAAGTTAAAATCAGAGGCAGAGCTTGTGGTACAGTGAGCTAAGGCACCACTTGGAACACCCACATCGCAGTGGAGTGCTGGGATCAATTTCCACTTGCCTCTGCTTCCAAACCAAACTCTTTGCTAACATACCAAGATAGCCCAAAACACTGTGTTCCTGCCACCCATATGAGAGACCCAGATGGAGTTCATGGCTCCTGGCTTCAGCCTTGCCAAACCCTTACTGCTGCAGGCATTTGGGGAGTAACTAGTGAATGCAAGATATCTCTGCCTGTCTCTCTGTCTCTCTCTCTGTCTCTCTCTCTCTGTCTCTCTCTCTCTTTCTATCCGTGTCACTCTGTTTTAGAGAAAGAGGAACAGAATGGAACAGCATGGGAGGGAGGGGGGGAGAAGGAAGGAAGGTTGATTATGAAAGGTTAAAATCATTCAAAAAAAGCACTGGCTGGGGATGGCACTATGGTGCAGCGGGTTAACACCCTGGCCTGAAACGCCGGCATCCTACATGGGCACCAGTTCCAGTCCCAGGTACTCTCCCTCCGATCCAGCTCTCTGCTATGGCCTGGGAAAGCAGAAGATGGCCCAAGTCCTTGGGCCCCTGCACCCATATGGGAGACCCAGAGGAAGCTCCTGGCTTCGGATCGGCACAGCTCCAGCCGTTGCAGCCAATTGGGGAGTGAAGCAGCAGATGGAAGACCTCTCTCTGCCTCTGCTTCTCTGTGTAACTCTGACTCTCAAATAAACAAATCTTAAAAAAAAAAAAAAAAAAAAACTGGCATCCTATAGATTCTTAAAATCAGTCCAACTTGAAATGTAAAAATTAAACCCTCTTGAACCAATGGCAAAGGAAGATCTTTCTCTCTGTCTCTCTCACTGTCCACTCTGCCTGTCAATAAAAAAAAATTAAACCCTCTTGTGTTTAAAAGGCCTACTGTAATTATGAATAGGCTGACTTGTGGTGCATTGCAGTGGCAAGACAAGACAGTATGGTGCCAGCACTGTGGCACAGAGGGTAAAGCCACTGCCTGCAGTGCCGGTATCCCATATGGACGCCAGTTCGAATCCTGGATGCTCCACTTCCGATCCAGCTCTCTGCTATGACCTTGGAAAGCAGTAGAAGATGGCCCAAGTCCATGGGCCCTGCTACCCACGTGGGACTACCCAGAGGAACTTCCTGGCTCCTGCCTTCAGATCAGTGCAGCTTCAGCCATTGCAGCCAGCTAGGAATAATAACCAATAATAATAACCAGCAGGGCCGGCACCGCGGCTCACTAGGCTAATCCTCCGCCTAGCGGCGCCGGCACACCGGGTTCTAGTCCCGGTTGGGGCGCCGGATTCTGTCCCGGTTGCCCCTCTTCCAGGCCAGCTCTCTGCTGTGGCCAGGGAGTGCAGTGGAGGATGGCCCAGGTGCTTGGGCCCTGCACCCCATGGGAGACCAGGAAAAGCACCTGGCTCCTGGCTCCTGCCATCGGATCAGCGCGGTGCGCCGGCTGCAGCGGCGGCCATTGGAGGGTGAACCAAGGGCAAAGGAAGACCTTTCTCTCTGTCTCTCTCTCTCACTGTCCACTCTGCCTGTCAAAAAAAAAAAAAAAAAAAAAAGACGGAAAAAAAAAAATAATAACCAGCAGATGGAAGACCTCTCTCTCTCTCTGCCTCTCCTTCTCTGTGTAACTCTTTCGAGTAAATAAATAAATCATTAAAAAAAAGACAATACACTGCCTTCACTGTTGGTATATGCCAATTTTCCAATTAGTAACACTAGAAATTTTCTAATTTTTCAAATTCTTGCCACATCAATCTACAAAAATGTGAACAAAAAAATCCTCAATATTACATGCAGATAAACAAAGAAAAAGCAAATAGGTAAAAATAAAATGGGTAAAAAAAAATTCAAAGACATCTTTAACATACAAGATCTCTCAAGTACCATGGCTTTAAATTTAACACTTTAGGGGCCGGCGTTGTGGCGTAGCAGGTAAAGCCGCCATCTGTGATGCCAGCATCCCATATGGGCACTGGTTCATGTCATAGATGTTTCTTTCCTGAAAGAAACATCTCTCTACTGTGCCTGGGAAAGCAGTAGAGGACAGCCCAAGCATCTGGGCCCCTACACCCATGTGGGAGACTCAGAAGGAGCTCCTGGCTCCTGGCTGCAGCCTGGCACAGCCGTAGCCACTGTGGCCATCCAGAGAGTGAACCAGCAGATGGAAGATTTGATTCTCACTCTCTGTAACTCTACCTTTCAAATAAAAATATACATAAATCTTTTTAAGAAGTAATAAAATAAATTTAACACTATAAACATTAAATAAAATAAAGCTAGCAAGATGCCTCTAAATATAAAGAATATTCTTAAGGACACATAGGAAATTGGTTAACTAGCAATGGTAGCTGCCTCTAAGGTTAAAAGAATGGGTGATGATCTGGTAGTAGAGACTGATTTGTAATTCAGACCTTTCATAACACATACATGTATTATCTACTCCAAAATCACATTAAGGGGCAGGCATTCCATATCTGAGATACCAGTTAATATACACACATCCCATATGGGAGTGCCTGGGTTCAAGTCCTGACTTAGATTCCCTATTCCAGCTTCCTAGTAATGTAGAGCCCAAGAGGCAGTAGGTAAGAGCTCAGTTCCTGGCTCTGGGCTTGGGCCTTTTACCAGCAGAAGGATGTTTTTGTTCTCATTCTCATTTTCTCTTTCTCCCCACCAACTCTACTAATTAAAAGAAATAAAATTTAAAATTGTTAACTACTACCAAAATATACATACAAAATACAAAGAGTGGAACAAGTCTTTATCTTCCCACTACACACCCCAGGCTCATCTTCCAAACCACAATACCTACAGCCTCCCACTGATTCTAACTCTATAGGAAATGGCTTACCTATACTTCACACACCTCATCACCTAAACTCTCACCTCCCACTCAACAAATTTAGGAATAAACGAGGACTCCAGATAATCTGCAGCCCCAGAATAAACTTCAGTGTGTCGTGCAATATAAATTCATACTAAGGATACCTGCATCAAGGGATATTTTGTTTCTACAGGGCTTCCAAATCCATTGACTCCAATAAAGCTGGTGCTGAAATAGGAATCTGTGATACTTGAATCAGTTAAAGCACTTCCATCCATTCCAGGAACTGAAAGAGAAGAAAAAAATCCAAGTATTTAAAATTATTCAAAAGGACAAAACACAAATTTTTGTATTCTTAATAAGTTTAACATCTCAAATCCCTGAACACTTTTATTTACCAGTTCATAATTAAAAGAATTCAAATAAAATTGGCTAAGTTCTAAAAATTAAACCATGTTAAAGTTGACAATTTCTACCCACAGAAATAGTAATTTATTTTGTATTAATCAGCTAATAGCCACCAAGCACAATACAAAAGAATCCACTCTTGCATTTCTAGCTTTCAATCCAGTTCTCTTCAACAAAGGAACAGGAGAATATAAACCACTGCAATTTCTCCTGTGAATCATTCTATGTTAAACAGAGGTGAACTTCTCTAGATTGGTTCTCACAAGACCCTTTTTGACAGAGACCAGAAGTCTCATTCTAACTCATAATTTGGGGAGGAAAATTCTGCAGCAGTAACAAGGAGACAGAGTCCAGGAACACTGACAGCTGTCTACTACTTTCTGGACAGGATAATATAGGTTTATAAAGCTAGTAGGGCTTGTACTCTTGTCAACAAAGTATTGGACAATTTGTTTCAGATGCTACTGAGTACTGGGATGGTTGAGTACTGTTGGCTAAGTACAGAGCCTTATCCCTCACCTAGAAGCTGAGCTGTAGCTCTGCCCTTCACTGAGCAAAGCCACTGAGAAGACCCTATACCTCCCTACAAAGAAGCAAGCTTGGAAAAATGCTCACAAAAGGATGCAGGGTATCCCTGGAAAACAATCTGAGGTAATTTTATGCTCTTCATTGAGTTTTATTTCCCAAAATATTCACAATGAAAATGTACTAATTTTATAACTACAGAAACATTATTGTTTAATAACTTATATCTTAAATTAGTGATTACAACTCCACATGTGGGTAAAGAAAATAATCCAAAGCCCTGAATATTTATATACAACTTTTATACAAATTTTATTAGACAAATTTATACAGGTTGATATATGCATAAAAATTAAAAGTATTCATTTAATAAGAAATCAAAAACAATGTGAAATGTCCAACAACAGAATAAGTAACTTCCAATATACTGGTTGAGGAACTATTATGAAAGAACTAAAGATCTTAGCAATTAATATCTAGAATTGTTTAACATATTCTAACAAGGGGCCGGTATTGTATGAGGGTTAAATCATCGCCTGCAACAGCGGCGTCCCGTATGGGCACCAGTTCAGGTCCCAGCTGCTCCCCTTTTGATTCAGCTCTCTGCTAATCTACTTGGCAAAGCAGTTGAGAATGACCGGAGTCCTTGGGCCCCGGCACCCACAAGGAAGACCTGGATGAAGCTCCTGGCTCCTGTCTTTGGCCTGTCACGGCCCCCCCCCCACAATGTGGCTATCCGGAGAGTGAACCAGCTGAGTCTGTCTCTCTATAATTCTGCCTCTAAAATAAAATATTTCAACAAAGAAAAACAAAAACTGAGAGCACTGTTGATATCTGGGTAACAGAGGATCATACTACCCTCTACTGTTATGGAAGTTTAATTTTTCCATGATAAAACATGGTAGGAACTAAGGATGAGATTAATAGTGTCTGCGATGTGAAAGAACTATGTAGTTTATTTTTGACTCAAGCTCCTAGCAAAGGTCCCCTAAAACCCCTGTAACTTCCTAAGTGATAGGATACCAGGAGCAATTTTTGTTCTAATACTTGGTCTTTGACGCCATGCCTGATACAGGCCTCCTCCTAAATTTCTAGGAATTTCATGGGTAATAGAAGCAGTTTCTGTTCTACTGAAGTGATTCTTGGTGAGTTTCTAGATAAGGAATGGTCACCAGAAAACCATGCCATGATTACAGACTTGGAACATTGAGCCCACTTGTCTTCCAGGTAGTGGAGAAGGGCTGGAGATTAAGTTAATAATCAATCATACCTAAAAGACTCCATAAAAACCCCTGACCTAGGAGGCCAGGCTTGTGGTGCGTGATAAATACATCCAAAAACAAAGAGCGGCACATCCAACTCCAAGGGACAGAAGTTCCTATGCTCAGGACTCATGGAGACTACAGTTTACCTACCTCTTCTTCTGGTTATTCATCCTCCCTTATAATAAACCAGTAAACTTGCTTCCCTAGTTCTATGGTCTATCTTGTAAATTACCAAACCTGAAGAGGGAATCATGGGAACCACCAATATACAGCAAGGCAGAGAAATGTGTTATAACCTGGGGACCCATTATTTGCAACTAGCATCTAAAGTTGGGGGCAATCTTTTGATACTGAGCCCTTAACCTAAGAGGTTCATACTAACTCCAAGTAGTGTCATAACTGAATTGGAGGACACCTAGGTGATAGGGGAGGAAAAATCCACACATTTGTTGTCAGATGTATAGGAGTACAGGAGAGAGAAAACAGGAGCTATTTTTATTTTTATTCATTTTAAGTATAATAACAATTTAAAATGTGAAAAAGAAATACATTTTATTTATTTATTTTTATTTATTTATTTATTTATTTTGACAGGCAGAGTGGACAGCGAAAGAGAGAGAGACAGAAAGGTCTTCCTTTGCCCTTGGTTCACCCTCCAATGGCCGCCACGGCCGGCACGCTGCAGCTGGCGCACCGCGCTGATCCGATGGCAGGAGCCATCCTGGTCTCCCATGGGGTCAGGGCCCAAGTACTTGGGCCGTCCTCCACTGCACTCCCTGGCCACAGCAGAGAGCTGGCCTGGAAGAAGGGCAACCGGGACAGAATCCGGCGCCCCTACATTTTATTTATACTATGATAACGATGTGGGATTCCAGATATATACACACAGAAAATAAGACTGAAGAAATATGCCAAAATGTTAATCTGGGGTTACTTAGTTGATTGAAAGGAAGAGGTTTAATCTTTTCTCTTTTGACTTTTCTAGTAATTATTTTGAGAATAATGATACAATAATATCCAATAGAGGAGAGAAGTCCCTCTATTCCACCAAAACCCTTATGGCATCCACTCTTTATTCTTCTGCTAATAAAACAGATCAATCACTACAACTCCAGACTCAAAATTTCGTGTAACAGCATTTTTACTTCCAAAGCTTTTTGTCTCAAATGTTTATTATTCCAAATGTTTTTTACCTTTCATTTCAAACCCAATTTTCTCTTTTCTTTATATTTTATACAAACCAATGCAACAGAATGTTTAGTAAACATATTAGAATTTAACTACTAATGGTCAGCGTATTACTTTACTTAATAGGTAAGCCAAAACGCACCATCATGAAGCAGAGCGCGGCTCTCCTCAAACAAGGAACCTGATAAGGGCTAGGCAGAGAATCAGTGAGGGACAAGGAACTAAAGACTGCTAATGCCCATCCTATAAAAAAGACTCCAGCCTGGGTAGAGGAAATTCTCCCTTATGAGGTTCCCTGCACTCGTGTTTTAAGTGTGTACTATCAATCTACCTTTCAATAAATCCTGCTTTTTTATTCACCTCTATCTGCATCTCCCAGTTGTATTCTTACACATGGAAAGACGAGAACCTGGACTAAAGCTAGCTGGGGCTATGTTGCTCGGCAAACTGTAATCCAGGGTTCTCTATCCCCACAAAAAATCTACAAATGCCTTGATCATAAATTTCTTACTCTTCCAGTTGTGCGAAATAAATTCTGTTCTTTATAAAGATAAGAAACTGGTACCACTAAGTGGCGTATTGTCATAACAAATACCTAAAAATGTGGAAGCAGCTTTGGACTGAAAAACGAGTAGAGGCCAGACCCTAAAAAGCAATCCTGCTGAGAACTCAGAAGAAAATAGCTATAGAGAAAAGTCACAGACTTTCTCAGAGATTATTTAAGTGGTGGGGGTCAAAATGTTGGTACAAATGTATAGTAAAGGCTGTTCTGATGAAGTCTTAGGCAAAAATGAGAAACATGTATTAGAAACTAGCAGAGAGGACATCACTGTTATAAAAGTGACAATGGGGACCAGCGCCATGGCTTAGTGGGTAAAGCTGCTGCCTTGCTCCACTTCCAATCCAGCTCTCTGCTATGGCCTGGGAAAGCAGTAGAAGATGGCCCAAGCGCTTGGGTTCCTGCACCCACATGGGAGACCCAGAAGAAGCTCCCGCCTCCTGGCTTTGGATCAGCACAGCTCCAGCCGTTAGCAGCCATCTGGGGAGTGAACCAGTGGATGGAAGACCTCTCTCTCTCTCTCTCTCTTCCTCTGTCTATAACTCGACCTCTCAAATAAATAAATCTTTAAAAAAATAAAGTGACAATAAACTTACTCAACTGTGTCTGTCTTAGTGTTCTGTGGTGACAGAACTTCTCATAAATGAACTAGCATATTTGGTGGAAATCTCTAAGATTTGAAGTTGTTGCATGGATTCTCTTTATGAGAAGAATGAATTAAAAATGATATTTAGGGGCTGCCATTGTGGTGAAGAGGATCAGTCACATCCTGGCTGCTCCACTTTCAACCCAGCTGCCCATTAATGGCCTAGGAGAAGCAGGGGAAGCTGCCCAAGTATTTGGGCTCCCATGCCCATGTGCAAGACCCAGTTGAAAGCTCCTAGGCTCCTGGCTTCAGTCTGGCCCAGATCCAGCTGTTGCAACCATCTGGGCAGTGAACCAGTGGATGAAAGAACTCTCTCCCTCTCTCTCCAATTATTCAAATAAATAAATCTTTAAAGAAAAAAAAAAACAGAAAATGAAACTTATAATAAAAAAGGGAGGCAGAATTTTTTTAAGACTTATTTATTTCAAAGGCAGAGTTACAGAAGCACAGAAAGGGGGGTTGGTCTTCCAACAGCTCGTTCTCTCCCAAAATGGTGTAACAACCAGAGCTGAGCCGATCTGAATCCAGGAGCGTGGAACTTCTTCCTGGTCTCCCTTGCAGGTGCAGAGGTCCAGGCCATAGCAGAGAGCTGGATCAAAAGTGGATCAGACGGAAATTGAACCGACACCCATATAGGATACTGGCACTGTGGGCAGCCTGCCAAACCACAGCACCCACAGAATTTAAAGATTTGAAAAATTCTCAGCCTGACTAGTCTTTTGTAAAGACTAAAGAGGGGGGCCAGCACTGTGGTATAGTGGGTAAAGCTGCCGTCTGCGGTGCCGGCATCCCATATGGGCACCGGTTTGAGTCCCGGCTGCTCTACTTCTGATCCAGCTCTCTGTTATGGCATGGGACAGCAGTGGAAAATGACCCAAGTCCTTGGGTCCCTGCACCTGCTTGGGACACCCAGAAGAAGCTCCTGGCTTTGGATTGGCCCAGCTCTGGCCACTGCAGCCATTTGGGGAGTGAACCAATGGATGGAAGACCTCTCTCTCTTTCTGCTTCCTTCTCTTTGTGCAACTCTTTCAAATAAATTAAAAAATCTTAAAAAAAAAAAAAAAAAAAGACTACAGAGGTGTGTCTAGGAGAGAATTATCAAAGTACAGCCAAGGGTGTTTGATAAAGAGAATAACAGATAGACAATGGAACAATGGTACCTTTTCAGGTATCTTCAGGGCTGCCATTTCCATCATTGCCCCAGAATGTCAGGATCTTGAGGCAAGAATCCTTTCAGGCCGGCGCCACGGCTCACTAGGCTAATCCTCCACCTGCAGCACCGGCACCCCGGGTTCTAGTCCCGGTTGGGGCACCAGATTCTGTCCCAGTTGCTCCTCATCCAGTCCAGCTCTCTGCTATGGCCAGGGAGTGCAGTGGAGGATGGCCCAGGTCCTTGGGCCCTGCACCCACATGGGAGACCAGGAGGAAGCACCTGGCTACTGGCTTTGGATCGGCGCAGCGCGCCGGCCACAATGCGCCAGCTGTAGCGGCCACTTGGGGAGTGAACCAACAGAAAAAGGAAGACCTTTAAGTCTCTCTCTCTCTCTCTCACTATGCCTGTCAAAAAAAAAAAAAAAAGAATCCTTTCAAGGGATGAGCACAGGGTTACCACAGGACTTCAGCACTCACTGCCCAGGACTGCCTCAAGTCTCTGCCCAAAGCATTTCCCAGTAGCACTCCTTGGTTGCCCTAGCTGTAGCTCAAGGGTGCCCAAGTGCACCTCAGGTTACTGTTCTTGAGGGACAAATGGTAAACCTTGATGGCATCCACATAGTGCCACCTCTGAGTATGAGTTGCAGAGGCATAGTTTCTCCAGTCTAGATTTCAAAGGATTTTTTAGAAGATTTATTTGTTTGAAAGGCAGAGTTACAGAGAGGCAGAGCGGAGGGGCAAAAAGATCTTCCATCCAGTGATTCACTCCCGAGATGGCTGCAACAGCCAGAGCTGAGTTGATCCGAAGCTAGGAGCAAGGAGGTTCTTCTAGGCCACAGCAGAGAGCTGGATTGGAAGTGGAGCAGCCTGGACTCAACCCCTGTCCATATGGGATGCCGGCATGGCAGGTGGCAGCTTTACCCACCAAGCCACAGGCAATGCAAAACAGAGCTGTGGCGTCTGGGTTGCTACAGAATCCTCCCTAGCACAGATGTCTGATACAGATGTTGACATGAGAGCAGAGCAAACCCTATGATTCCAGAACTGGCAGAGTGCAGTACAAGCCTTGAAGAATCAGAGGCACTCATACCAAACTGTGAGAGCTACAGCATGAGCCAGGCTAAACCCAGCAAAAGTCATGGGGGCAGGGTCTCCAGAAGTTATGAGGACTAACACTCCATCTCAGTGTGTCCAGAAGGCAGAATACCGAATTCAAAGACGATGCTATGGTTTGGATGTGTCCCCTTAAAGTTCCTGTGGCTCTACCTCTGGTGGAGCTTGCATCCTATGAGTCCCAGCTGCTTCATCTCCAATCCAGCTGCCTGCTAATGCACCTAGGAAAGCAGGGGAAGATGGCCCAAGTGCTTGGGCCCATGCACTCACGTGGGAAACCCAGAAGCTCCAGCTCCTGGCTTCAGATCCACCCAGCTCCAGCTGTTGTGGCCATTTGGGGAGTGACCCAGCAGATGGTACATTTCTGTCTCTCCCTCTCTCTCCAACTCTGCCTTTCAAATAAATAAATACATCTTAAAAAAAAAAAAAAAAAAAAAAAAAAACTTCATGTGCTAGAAGTTTGGTCCCCGATGTCACAGTGTTGAGGTGGTAGAATCTTTTAAGACACTGACCTAGTAAATGGTCACTAGATCATAGAGTCACTGTCCTCCAAAAAGACTGAGGTGGTTCATGCAGGACTGAGTTAATTCTTACCAAAGAAGCTTATTTTAACAAAAGGATACGCTGTATGCTTGGCCTCTGCTGCAGCCAGCTGGCTCCCTTTCTATTTCTCTACCACACTGTGATGCAGCTTGAGAGGCCCTTGATAGGAAGGCAACACCTCACTCTTTTTTTTAAAGATTTATTTATTTATTTGTAAGTCAGAGTTACACAGAGAGAGAAGGAGAGGCAGACAGAGAGGTCTTCAACCTGCTGGTTCACTCTCCAGTTGGCCGCAAAGGCAGGAGCTGCGCCAATCCAATGGCAGGAACAAGGAGCTTCCTCTGGATTTCCCACACGGGTGCAGGGGCCCAAGGACTTGGGCCGTCTTCCACTGCTTTCCCAGGCCATAGCAGAGAGCTGGATCGGAAGTGAAGCAGCCGAAACGTGAACCAGCGCCCATATGGGATGCCAGCACTGCAGGCGGCATCTTTACCCGCTGTGCCACAGCACTGGCCCTAACCCTCACTCTTAAAAGACTTCCAAGAGTCTGATTTTAATAAATCCTTTTCCTTCATAAAATAACTAGTCCAGCTTTATAAAATAGCAATGAAGTTGACTATTAGAGAAGATCTTTCATTCTCAAGCATCAAGAGTTAATGTTGTTTGCCTGTTGGGTTTTGGATCTATCTGAATCCTTTTATCCCCTTTGCCTTTTGGAATGGAAATGTTTATGCCATGCCTGTCCCATCACTGTATTTTAGGTACACATAAACTGTTTGATTTCATAGGCTGACAGCTGGAAAGCAACTTGCCCTAGGTTGAATCATACCTTGAGTCTCATCCATATCTGATTTTGATGAGACTCTGGACTTTGAAATTTTTTATTGGTGCTGGAATGAGTTAAAACTTTGAGGGCCCTTAAGGTGGAATGAATGTATTTTAGGAATGAGAAGGAAATGCATTGGGGGATGGGAAGAGGGTCAAGGGCAGAATGCTATGGTCTCAATGTCTCCCCCCAAATACCTATGTTGAAGCTTATTTAATAACAATGTGATAGTACTAAGAGGTCAGGCTTTCAGTAGGTAGATAAGGTCACAAGACCAGAAAACCCTTATGAATGGTCTTAGTACCCTAAAAAAAAAAAAAAAGAAAGAAAGAAAAAGACAAAGGAACTGTCCTTCCCTTCCACCATGTGAGAACACAGTAGCATGGTTTTGCCTTCAAGCAAAGAAACCAGCCCTCACCAGATACCAAATGTACCCACATCTTGGTGGTAAAGACTTTCCTAGCCTCCAGAACTATGAGAAATAAATATTTTTATCAGGTAATATTGTTATAGCTGCAGAAAAGACTAAGACACTGGGGCCAGAGCTGTGGTACAGCAGGCTAAGGCATCGCCTGCATCTAATATGGGCCTGGTGTATGTCTCAGCTGTTCCTCTTCTGATCCAGCTTCCTGCTTATGGTCTGGGAAAGCAGTACAAGATGGCCCAAGTGCTTGGGCCCCTGCACTCACAAGGCAGACCAAGAAGAAGCTCCTGAATCCTGGCTTCGGACTGCCTCAACTCTGGCTGTTGCAGCC